>NC_134582.1:3815000-3967500 GCF_037038515.1 Microtus pennsylvanicus
CATACATACACATTCATACATTCATAAACACACATGCACATACATACACATGCACACATATACACATACATACACATATGCACACACATACACATGCACACACTCATTAATGCACATATGCATACATACACATGTACACACATATGCATGCATACACTCATACACTTACACATACATACACACTCATCACACACACACAAGAAAGTCTTTAAAAATGCTATTTTAAACTTAGCATAGTGATCATAGATAGCACTGGGGAAACTGGAATGGAAGGATTGCCACAAGTTTAAGGCTAGCCTGGTCTATAGTAAGACAGTCTCACACCAACTACACCGCCAGAAAAGTCATTTTCCTGTCTGCATCTCACCTTCTTCTTCATCTGTTTCCGAACCTTCTTCTATCAAACCCTTAGAAAACTCCCTCAATCCTGCTCTCTCTCTCTCTCTCTCTCTCTCTCTCTCTCTCTCTCTCTCTCTCTCTCTCTCCCTCTCTTTCTGTTCCCAGCTCTCGCTAAACCACCATGTAAGTACTGTCTGTGTTGTGCCCACCAGCCTATTGCTTTATATACACATCTGCTTCCGCAATGAAATAACAGAAAAACTATTGAAATGTCCAGGATATTCACCCCAGCAAATTTGGAAGGCAATTTACAAACAGGAGTCAGAAAACACTCTGAAAGATGGTGTCATTACTGAGTTTGTAACAGCCTAAAGACCTGCTGCTTTCTGGCTTGCTGAGAAGTCCAGCATCAGAAAGGGCAGGATGAGAAGTGGGGTGACCAAAGGCCCCCAGACCTGCCAGCTATTACAATGTCTCAATGTCCAGGAAAGAGAAATTCACATTAGAACGAGCACTGGGAAGCATACATGAGTGCATTTACTGCAGAGTGGCCATTGTAACTTTGTGTCTGATGCACACAGTGCATTTATTGCAGAGCAGTTTCTGTTACTTGGTGTCTGATGCATGCTTTGCACACAGTGCATTTATTGCAGAGCGGCTTCTGTTACTTTGTGTCTAATGCATGCTTTGTTTCTTAGCTCCCACCTGTCTTCTACACATGGAGAACTCTTTTGCCTGTGGTTGGCTCATTACCAGAGCTAAACTATACACGCTCTGGAGCTTGGCATGTTTGTGTCTGCTGGATACAGAGAAAGACAGTCCAGCAAATCAGAAGCCAATAAACTCAATGTACATAATGCAAGTTTAAAGGGGAACTGGAAACTTTCATTATGTGAGTGCTAATGGCTGGGATATTTTATTAGCAGCATATCCCATTGTTTCAATACAAGTTGTTTAAGTCTGTACTAAAAATTGGACTATTTCTCTCCCTCCCCACTTCTAGGATTACAAGCATTGTATCACCATGCCTGTCTGGCTTTTTATGTGAGTTCTGTTGCCAGAACTCAGAACCTCATACTTGCAAGGAGAGTGCTTTAACCTGTCTCTTCGGCTGGCAGAGTTCTATAGTAACAAAATTCACAGCAAAGCTGTGCTTCTTGTGGGCATACACAAACACACACCATCACATCTTTCCCCCTCCAACCCCTCCCACGTCCCCTTCCCAAATGTAAAACCTCTTCTTTATGTAGCCTATACACTATAACATACGTAGTATTCATGTAACACACATGGATATACAACTTACAGAGTACATTTGGCATTGCTTGTATCTACATGACCAGGGCTGACCACTTGAGATTGGATCACCTACGAGACTGATAAACAGCACTCAGGAAGGAAGGAAGGACCCTTAATGTAGGCAAAAGTACTAAATCCCATAGCACCTAACTTGTCTCCCCATACCAACAATCTGTGGGGAGATTGTGAGGCTTTGGAAGCAGCAGCTATGGAGGGTGATGAATCCCCTAAGCTGCTTCTCAAAGTTTGCAGCTTAGAGGCTTCTTACCACCTTGAGGACTCTACTGTCCAAGGCACAGAACAGCATCTTAGATCCTCAACATATTCATTTTATCAAGTGAGACAGTGTTAGGTTGCCTTCCTGGGCTTTTTTTTTCTCCATCTGCAAAATGGGAGGTTCTAAAAGCAAGTACTTCCTAGAGTTTGTTGAGAGGATGCAGTAATAAGGCTTGTATGTTGATCATGCTGCTGGCCAGAGTAGACGCAAACATCACTGGCTGTGAGCATCTCCACTCTCATTCCTGCTCTGTAAGGCGCTCACCTGCAGAAGCTAGGGGTGTCAGTGATTATGTGCCCCAACCACTCCTCAATCCCACAGAGCCTCAACACACAGCTCCCTGGAGAAATAAGGCTTTAACATCCTCATAACCAACCCAAATGAGTGCCCCTTCCTCAATTGCAGCAGAGCTGAAAAGCCACACAAAGGGATCAGGGAAGACGTGGGGACCCAGGGCTTGAAGCTTCCAAAACAAGCCAAGCTGACTTTCCATGGAGCTCTTGTCTTTGTGAGTGTTGGAGACCTAGGGGGACTTGCAGACCCTCACCCATCCACTAGACAGCCTTTTAACACGTGGTTGCTGTATTCTGCAGGTATGCTTCCCCTACCAGTTAGCAATGCCACCTGCCACTCTGGGGGCTGGGAACACAGACTGCCGGCATGGGAGATTCATCAGGACTCCGGGCTTTGCCAGAGAGAACCTCCCTTTGGCTCTAATGTCTTGTGTGTTCTGGGTACTCAGAGTGAAAGCTAATGAGAGTCTGGAGGCCAGTCAGAAAAATAACAACCGCTTTTATTATGTAGGATGAAAGCCAGGAAAATGCAAAGTGTTGGGGGAGCTCGGACACAGAGGCCCAATTCAGATGCAGTCCTCAGAAGCCACAGTGCCAGCCTCTGCTTGGCAGCTGCCTGGCATTTTAGTCTGTCCTAATTTAGGGTCTTAGGTAAAAGTTGAGTCCGAGGACTTTCTCAGTTTCGCCCCAGCAAATTCAGAATGAAGGCATCAAGAAAGGAGACGCGAGGGTAAAGAAGGGCATTTGCTGTGTGAAAAACTCACACAGGTCATCCATAATGCCCCCCCACCCCAGTAGTTCACCTGTGTGGACTCCAGCAAACTGGGGAAATAGCTTTGGCAAGAGTTAAGATTGAGAGTTGCCATACTAAAAATGTCTGTCATACTAAAAATGATCCCACATGGCTGCATCAAAGACAAATTGGTAAAGCTCCTAAACCAAATTGGTTTTAATTTACAGCCTGGAATGCTGGGAAAATTAGGACTACTAATTACTTAAATCCTATCAGTCAGTTTAACCTCCATTAGGCCTTTCTCAGCATGACCAAAGGTAAATAAATAAATAATGGGCCTTGATTCCTATTTTAATCTAAAAGGTTATATTAAGTTTGTAAACGGGACCTGGGTCTTAGCCAAACTATTAAATTTTGTTGTCTTAGTCAGCCGGCGTCACCAAAATAGCAGGGGAAAATCTCTACAGGCAAAGAGATTTTTAGATGGTTACCGCGAAAATCAATGAGATCTTGCAGCTTAAAACCTGATAAAACTTCAATTAAGCTGTGAGCCATGGACAGAAAGTCCATGTTCCTGTCAAGGAAGCGGGCTAACATGGTGACAGGAGCATCCTTAGTTCGGAAACATGCTTTGGTTGCTTAATTTTTCCAATCTCCTTTGAAAGAGCCTTAGAAAAAAGTACTTAGTACCCTTCGAAATTCTCACAATCTGAAAACAAAACAAAACCAAAAACATCTTTATAAGCAAGTGTGCTGAAAAGCCCCCAAGCATTTCTTCGAGATTTCAAACCAAATGAACACGTGGTCACTATTTTCGGACGTGAACAATCACTGGTAAGAAGCAAGTACAGGCTCCTTTCTCCTCCTTCCTAAATGTCTGTCAGGGCTGCCTGTACTCAAGTCTCCCTTTAAGCATGAATTCCCAAGCAGAATCGGGGCAGGGTGCTGGTGAGGGTGTGAGCATTTTACTTCAGGGAGGAAGGCCCAGGCATTCAGCAGTCCGCTGATGCGATGTTTCTTTCTGTCCACAACTGCCTGGCCAGGTTAAGGAGCAGCTTAGCGAGTAAATTCTCTGACCCTCTCGCTTTAGGGGATCATGATAAAGCAGGAGACGCTGTTTCCCTGACTGCTAAGATTCTGCCTCCATTCCTCAGGACCCGAAGAGCCAAAAGCCCTGTCTTTAGGTCACCAGGAGAAGAAGTCCAAACAGTAATCACAGGGTTTGATCAGGTGGGGGTGATCCGGCAGTCCATGTTGGAACACTGAAGGGCGGTGGCCTATCGCGCGAGGTAGCCCAGGAAGGAGGCATATCCTCCAAATCTGGCCACCTGAACTGGATGTAGGCACCAGAGTTCAGGAATCGCCCGCAAACTTTCTTCTGGAGCTGAGGCTTGGGATATCCTGCCGGAATACTGTCCCGGGATTCAAAAGTAATTTTGGAGAAAAGGAGAGGGATGTTCCGGATCCACACAGCGGACCCCTAGTCCTTTGCCTAGGTATTTCATGCACGCAAAGGGACCTCCACTCGCCTTGGCGGATGTCCCCTGATCACCCCGTCCCCCGATTGGGTTGGTCACTACGATACTGCAGCATCACAGGTCACGCGGTGACCAAGGACCCGGGGAAGGTGGCTGAGAACCCAACCCGGACGCGCGACAGTGGGCAGTGCGGCGGCGGGACCTACCAGCGCGGCCAGGATGCGCCGGCTCTTCTCGTCTGTGCAGCGCTCCGAGAGGACGCTCGGGTGCGCGCGGAGCAGCAGCGCTGCAGCCAGCACCCAGCCGGCGGTCCACGCGGCGAAGGCGAGGAGCGCGCCCCGCCGCCAGCGCCCGCATCGTGCAGCCCGGCCCCGCGCTCCCGCGGCCCGCGCCATCGCCAGCCCCGCGCTCCGGTCGCCGCTCCGCAGCTCTAGGGGCGGAGAGGGGGAGGGGCGACGGGAGGGGAAACTGGCCTCCGGGCACAGCGTCCCGGTGCTGCGTGGGGATCCCCTCCCGGCTTCTGCGACCTACCCACCCTGGCCACCTTTCCACTTTCTTCTACTCTTTTCTTCCCCAAGACTAAGCCTCTCGCTTCTCTGGATGGCCTTACTTCTTCCCTCTTTCCTAGACTGCCGCCCCCTGCCTAGCCGCAACACTTGCCCCTTCCCAGGACCCCGCTGGACCCATTCACCCTCTTGGCTGCTGCACTCTGCCCATCCCCATCCTCTCCACCTAGTCTGACCTCAGCTTAGGATCCCTCCCGGCTTCCGGGAGAGAGGTTTCAAGGTGTGGGGAGAAGAAATGGGGACAGTGAGGGACCAGGGTCAGCAATACCCAGACTGCACCAGACTTGAGGACTTCGCCAAGTACAGAAGGACGAGCTGTCAGCGTTAACACAGCCTGGAGAGGTTCGCCAAAGCGTTTTCACCAGCTAGAGTCTGTGTTGCATGCGCCCTTGGTATATGCGTGAAACCCTGCTCTCCAGAGCTTTCTCCAGCAAAAAGAGCATGCACGGTGGGTGGCGTGCCCGGAGTCCTGCCGGGTATTGTCAACCTTGAAGGGCTCTGAAAAAGCGGGGCCTCTTGCCCAGGCATTCATCAGACAAAAGCACTTCCCGCGGGATTCTGGAAGCCCCATCCAGAGGCCCTCCTGCTGCCCTGTGCCCTAACTTCTCAGGCTGTTTCTCACCCTGATTTAAGCATTCTCTAAGGACCTCTAAAGAACTAGTGTCCCAGCTTACTCTATTCTGAAAGTCTCTAGTTAAACTTGGTTTTGTGGCTGGTTCTGGGGTAGCTGCCTCCCAGAATTTTAAAACAACGTGAATTCGGCTTTAAGATGCACTTGGGATATACCACAAATAAGTGTTCCCTGAATACAGCAGACTCTGGAGGTTTGGGGGAGCACCCAGTCAATCACAACATCCTTTCACAAGCTCCCTCCAAGGGAACCCTAACCTTTTGCTTCCCCAGCACACGTGCGGCTGTATGAGAATGGTCTCAGAGGCAGTGGTGTGGAAAGATCTCCTCTCGCCAGCGGTTCCGGAGCACAGGAACAAAAGAGTACCGGCTTCAGCCCCTCCGCTAGGGAAGGAACGAGAATAGGAAGGAGACTGAGGTTAAATGGTGGGGTGTGTGGAATGCCACCTTCAGGAAGATGAGGAGGAGGATGGGGAACTTTGGAGCAGGCCATGTAGTGAGGACCCCCCACCTCCTGCCACAAAGAAAAAGCAGCAAAAAGGTATCACCCCTTTCTTAGGAGGAGGACGGATTGTAAGACTCAGAAAGTTTCCAAAACTTACAAGACTCAGGAGGCACCTCCCTGCGACCACATTACCAGTAAACAGTTGTTGGGACAGAGGAGACAAAAACACCGTTTTTAAAAGTAAACTTTTTTTTTTTGAGATTATATCTTTTCCCCCTTCTCTTTCCTCTCTCCAAACCCTTTCATAGACCCTTCCTCACTCTCTTTTAGATTCATGGTCTCCTTTATCGTTAATTGTTGTTACATGTGTGTGTCTGTGTGTGTGTGTGTGTGTGTAAACACATATATTCTTAAATGCCCTGCTATTCTGTATAGTTATTTTGTATGTATGTTTTCAGGGCTGACCATTTCATATTGGGTAACCAACTGGTGTGCTCTTTCTTGGGGAAGACAATTCTCCCAATCTTTTCTTTCTTTCTCTCTCTCTCTCTCTCTCTCTCTCTCTCTCTCTCTCTCTCTCTCTCTCTCTGGATTTTTGAGACAGGGTTTCTCCGTAGCTTTTGGTTTCTGTCCTGGAACTAGCTCTCATAGACCAGGCTGGGCTCGAACTCACAGAGATCCGCCTGCCTCTGCCTCCCGAGTGCTGAGATTAAAGGCGTGCGCCACCACCGCCCTCCTCTTTTTTCTCTTTTTAAACTAAGGAATAGGAACTATGAGGAATGTAGGCCGGGTGTGGTGGTGCACACCTTTAATCCCAACACTCAGGAGGCAAAAAAACAGGCAAATCTTTGTGAGTTCAAGGCCTGCCTGGTCTACACAGCAAGCCAAGACAATCAAGGCTACATAGTGAAAACTGTCTCAAAAAACAAAAACAGACAAACCTATGGAGAATGGGAAGCAAACCTTGATATTAAAATTAATATTAGGATGAAGTTTTACTTTGTGACTTTTAAAATATATTACTATGTTTTAGCATTTTGGGGGTATATAAAACAAAAAAAAATGTAACTCCACAATAAAGGGATCCATTTAACATTTAACATTGTTTGAACGCAGAGATTAGAATGCTCTTTAGAGCCTTCGACTGACGGCTCTACACAGAACTGCCATACTGTTGTGCACTTTGTATGCTGCACAAAGCCAGGAACGATGAGGTCCAGCAGCGTTCATTTCACTGTGCCCTTTTCCTGGGAGCGTAGATTCTCTATAACCCAAAATAACTGGTACACCTGATGAGGGCAGGGAATGGATCTCTATGGGTTTCTAGGCAGTACGATGGGGGTGCATATCAACTTGATTTAAGCAGGTTGGAATCTAAGCTGCCTTCCCCACTCCCTTATCATAGAGTAAACACGGGAGTCATAATATTGAGAAATGGAACAGTGATTCTTCCCATCACACAGCAAATTTCCTTACGCAGATCTTCATGAAGTTGTTTTCCTTTGCCTTGAAGGCAATGTAGGCTTAGCTCCGTATCACAGAGTCCAAAGTTCTCTGAGCAGACAAGACCCCCCCAAGACACCCCCAGATTTTAGAGTCCAGTGATCATGGCCTGCACCCGAGTCTTTACCATTTTGCTATGTTCGTGACTGTGACAAATACTGCAGAAGAACAATTAAGAGAAGGAAGAACGTCCAGTCCACAATTCAGAGAAGGAAGGACTTCCGGTCCGTGGTTTCGGAGATGTGGGTCCACGGCAGTCTGGCTCTATGGCTCCACGAGGCAGGCTATTACAGTACCTAGTGGCTGTTCAGTAATGGCCGTCAAGAAACAGAAGCCAGAGGGGAAGTGGGACAATAGAGATTAATCCCCGGTGGCCTACTTCTTCCAATCAGCCCCACATCCTACTTCCTATCACCTTCAGATGCCTCCATCAGAACACCAATCAGTCAATGGATTAGCCCATGACCTAATCACTTCTCAGTGATTAGAACTATTAGCTCGGGACAAAACCTTCCATACGTGAGCCTTTGGGGGATACCTCCTACCCAAGCCCTGCTCCCTGACGCTCAGCACAAAGAAGGCCTCCTGCTGCTGAGATATTCTGTTTCAGTGGAACATCCGTGGTACTGCCTTGGCATTGCATGGTCGCTGAACTGGAGATCCTCAGTGGTGGGGCCAAATCTTACCGTGTTCTGTAGTCCTCAATGCGGTACCCAATGCAAAATTCTCTCTGACTTGCCTGATGCATCAGAGAGTAGACTAGGGAGCTAGCATTTCCTCCTGAAGATCAGAAAGCTGTAAACCCCCTGAAGAATTTTTCTTGACAAAGTGCTCCTAACACATAAATATTTCTGTCTGATTTCTGCAGGCTATGTTGAACAGTGCAGACACATTGCAGGATAGGGAATACGTTTGAACATATCTTTTGGGCTCTGAACTTGTCCCTGGACAGCTGAGCTTGTCACTCAGGACAGGATATGGATATATTGCTTATAAGCTGTTACTGGAATAAACTGTAATTCTACAATTTCCTGGACACGTGAAGCTATTAATTCTCATTCTGCTAAATTTTGTGAACTCACAAACACTTCTAAAAGGTTCTTGAAAACAAGAATTCTGGTTTGCAACTACAAAGTGTTCTATTTAATTTTATTCTACTACCCCACTCTGGTCCTCTGGTCTCTGTATGATTGTCAACAGAAAGAGCACCACTAGAAGCCCATTTGCTCACTGCCCAGTTCAATATTCTCAATAAATGATATATATGCACACACACACACATATATTGCTGTTGAAGTGAGCATGGATAATGCTCTGAACAATCCACTTTTCACCTGTATGGTAAAGACATTGTTGCAAATCAATGCAAAGGAGGAACCCTCATACACTGAGCTTGGAGTACCTGCTAGTCTACCCACTGTGGAACTCCGCACGGAGGTTTCTCAGCAAACTAAAACTGGATCTACTGTATTACCCAACTTTGCCACTCCTGGGCATTTCTCTGAAGGACTCCAAGTTAACACATCACAGAACTAGTGTCAGAGGCTTCAGTCTGTGGTCACTGGCTGTGGATTTGCTCATTCCACATGGCCAGGGGGCAGAGAGAGAAAGGAAGAACTAGGGACCAAGCGTACCTTTCAGGACCACACCCCTAGTGATTTTACTTCTGCAGTCTAGACCCTACATCTTGTTTTCTACCATTTCCAAATCATGCTTTCAAATTATGGCTCCATTATTGGATCTCTGGCCCAATCAATCCATTGATCAGGTCAGAGCCCTTGGGGTCCAGTCATTTGCAAAATGTCCCACCAGTGAAGCAAGCACACGAGGCCTAGGCATATTATCTAAACAATCACACTCCGTCCATATCATTGCTGTCTACACAGGCATCGTGCCCCAGGCTAAGAACAGTTTCGACAGTTGCTATTTTTTACCAGACGTTTGAAAGAATTTGGATAGAACACGATTTTAAGTTACGCTAAGTTTGCTCTGACCTCTTTGTTATAGCAGCAGTGGCTACCACAAACACATGGTGTGAGTTTCTGGCCACCTTGAAGGGAGTGAGAAGACCCGGTTTTCTCATCATCAGCTAATAATACTGTTACACCCCAGGTACAGCCCGGGCACTAGAAACATTAGTGACATCGTCATTTGGGGATTACTTTTCCAAATTCTTGCTTTGCTTTCCTTTAAGAGAAATGGACCCAGTTTTCAAAAATGAGACTTTTGTTTGATAGTCCATGGCTCGGTGAGGTTCCAAACTCTGGAGGCTGAGAGATTGGTATACGAAGGGACAAATTTCCAGAAGACAAGAGGACTGGGGAGATGTGGCCAAGGAAAGGGGAGTCTAGTACCCCCCCAATACCCGGGTGCAGTGACTGCAGTGACTGAGAGCATAGCCAGGCTTGGCGTCGATAACACCAACAACACCAGAAGTAACCTAAATGTGCACAGTAGGGATTAAATAAACCTTAGTCATCCATCTCCCTAAAGATACGGCATAAAAATTATGGCAGAGTATGTTTCTAGGAAAATATTACAGGAGAAAACTGTCCTTTCTATTTTTTCTGTGCCCAAGTTTCCTGGAAAAATCAGTTGTTCACTGGCCACCCCGGAGTTGTCCACTCTATAAATGTGAGGTGGACGTGTGACAAGCCCTTAGTGTGTCACATCTCCCAACCACATGACTGGCCAAGGCGGGCTCAGCACAAGACGCTAGTCAGAGTCAGGGAGACGCTAGCCTCAAGCTTTGTGGGACTGTTGGACATGTGGGTGGCTGCATGTGTTCACATGTGGAGGACTGTACATGTGCACACATGGGGACTGTATATGTATACTTGGGGGGAACTGTATATGTGCACACATGGGGGGACTGTATATGTACACTTGAGGGGACTGTATATGTGCACACATGGGGACTGTATATGTGCACACATGAGGCTGTATGTGTGCACACGTGAGTGGCTGTATATGTGCACACATGTGGGGACTGTATATGTGCACACATGGGGACTGTATATGTGCACATGTGGGGGAACTGTATATGTGCACACATGGGGACTGTATATGTGCACATGTGGGGGGACTGTATATGTGCACACATGGGGGGACTGTATATGTGCACACATGGGGGGACTGTATATGTGCACACATGTGGGGACTGTATATGTGCACACGTGGGGGGACTGTATATGTGCACATGTGGGGGAACTGTATATGTGCACACATGGGGACTGTATATGTGCACATGTGGGGGAACTGTATATGTGCACACATGGGGACTGTATATGTGCACATGTGGGGGGACTGTATATGTGCACACATGGGGGGACTGTATATGTGCACACATGGGGGGACTGTATATGTGCACATGTGGGGGGACTGTATATGTGCACATGTGGGGGGACTGTATATGTGCACATGTGGGGGGACTGTATATGTGCACACATGGGGACTGTATATGTGCACACATGGGGGTACTGTATATGTACACATGGGGGACTGTATATGTACACTTGGGGGGACTGTATATGTGCACACATGGGGGGACTGTATATGTGCACACATGGGGACTGTATATGTGCACACATGGGGGGAATGTATATGTATACTTGGGGGGACTGTATATGTGCACACATGGGGGGACTGTATATGTGCACATGGGGGACTGTATATGTACACTTGGGGGGACTGTATATGTGCACACATGGGGGGACTGTATATGTACACATGGGGACTGTATATGTGCACACATGGGGGTACTGTATATGTACACATGGGGGACTATATATGTACACTTGGGGGGACTGTATATGTGCACACATGGGGGGACTGTATATGTGCACACATGGGGGTACTGTATATGTACACATGGGGGACTGTATATGTGCACACATGTGGGGACTGTATATATGTACACATGAGGACTGTATATGTACACATGGGGACTGTATATGTACACATGGGGGGACTGTATATGTGCACACATGGGGGTACTGTATATGTATACTTGGGGGGACTGTATATGTGCACACATGGGGACTGTATATGTATACTTGGGGGGACTGTATATGTGCACACATGGGGGGACTGTATATGTGCACATGGGGAACTGTATATGTGCACATGGGGACTGTATATGTGTACACATGGGGGACTGTATATATGTACACAGGGGGGACTGTATATGTGCACATGGGGACTGTATATGTGTACACATGGGGACTGTATATGTACACTTGGGGGGACTGTATATGTGCACATGTGTGTAGGTGCGTGTGCTTAAATCTGGGTCAGAGCATGGTATACAGCCCCTCTTCTATCACTCTCTGACTTGCTCCTTTGAATCGGGGTCTCTCCTTAGACCTGGAACGCCTGTTTACGTCCAAGATGGCAGCTCTCAGGTCCCAGCCGTTCTCTTGTCTCTTTCCTCCACGACACTGGCGTGACAGACACACTCAAGACGGTGCTCAGCACATTACAGGCGTCGGGGTTCGAGTTTAGATCCTCATGGCTGCACACGTGTTTTTAACCACTGGGCAATCTCTCCATGTGCTAGACTTAACTTTCTAAGAAACACAACTTATTTTTCCTGAATGATTGCACCATTTCACATTCCCATTGGCTTTATCAAGGATACCAGTTTCTTTATATCCCTGCCGACAAGCTTTAGTGGAAGTGGCTATAACATGCCAGAGGCAATCCACTGCCATGTCCTGGGACAGTGAACTGTATTTCCCTAAGAATACTCATTACTTCTATTTTCAAGAGGCAGAAGTGACCCTACAACTTGAGCAACTGGTTCTATTGCCCCACAGTTAGGTCCATCTATGCCAGAATTAGAATTTAGGAATTTCCAGTTCAAATCCTCAAGCCATGTAGGACCCAGTTTGTCAGAGTCGAGGTCTGTGAGGGAAGAAAAGAACTGGCTAGTCCCAGACTTGGAACTGTCAGGAATGTTGGGCGATCTCCTGGGAACACGAAGGGCTGTCCTGTGATCTCAGAACACCAACAACACTGCTGAAGGCCCAGAAGCTGCGAGGGTGCAGCTCTTCCTGCCCGTTTCCTCCTTGCTGAGGACCTCAGGGGGATCTCTCCATGAAGCCTCTGCTATTCTGCTTAGCTGATGCCTTCCTTGTTTGCTGAGCTTGATGGGAATGCCTTTCACTAAGTAAATTGCTGTGCTCCTTTTGGACTTAGCTAGGTTTGATGATCCTCTGGGGTTTTCCAACCACCCACAGTTGCACTGAGATTTCTGTAACTAAGCCTTAGAAAATATGTAACCTTTCCTTGGCCTCCCTGGCAGGTTCAGCTGCAGCTTCCAGCTGCAATCTCCAGCTCACTCCAGCCACAGCTGCTCCTTTGGATTCCCCTCCAGCAAAGCAGAGACATGTCACCATCATGCTAACCTCCGTGCATGGGTGTCTTCCCGTGAGCACTTGTCAGAGATGCACATCAAGCCCACCAGGTTCACACAAGAGTGATGTACAGGGGAAAAAATGTGTCCTGCCACTTGGCGTTGAGATGCTTATGCAAGAATCCTTTGGAAAAAGTGACACCCCACAATTGTCATTTCTCATTTGGCAATGGCAGGAAACTCATTGCCAAGGTCTGAGCTCAACCATAAAACATGCCTGAAGGAGTCTGCAGCCCTGACTCTCTCCTAATGAGAATTGGCCCTCCAGCACCCTCTGGGCCGAGGATGTGGAAATCAGAGAAGCCTAAATATCTGCCCTGAAGCCGCTTCATCAAATAAGTGGACTTCTAAGTTAAAGAATTGGGTCCTCCTTACAGAGGGATGAGGGGCTGCTAAATGGCAACATGAGAAGCCAAGGTCATGCCAGCACTGCTGGGAGATGCTGTCACCCTCGGTAGAGAAAGACTGTTTCAGAAACTGAGACCAACGGCAGAAGGACCGCTGTCCACAGGCTGAGTGTGACCCTGAGTGCGAGCCCCAAAACCCGGGTTCAAAAGAGGCTCAGCAGGGACGTGTGCTTACACACCCTGTCCTGGGAAAGCATAGACAAGCAGATCCCTGGGGCTCACTCCAGCCCAGCATACCCAGCAAGCTTTAGGTCTGTGAGAACGCCTGAGACAAAGAACAGGCATTTGGCTCCCAAGGACCGACACTGGAAGTTGACCTCTGACCTCCAGAGGCACGCACCGTCATGAACGTGCACAAATAAATGAGGGAGGGGAGAGTGCTTTATTACCCAGAAAACTTTGTGCTTCCCTGGTCCCCAGGATCAGGTCCCAGGGTCGCCCTAAGTTCACCTGGCTTTGATCTGCGCTACTGCAGCACACTCCTGAGGTCCCTGAAGCCCCTGGTGACCACGATGTCCTCAGTGGAGTCCTGGTCCCCAGAGCATCCTTTCTACCCTCTCTGAGAACGCAACAGAGCTTCTTTTTGTTTGTTTGTTTGTTTCTAAAATGAACTTGGTCCTGGGGGGGGGGGTTCTTTTGTTTTGTTTGTTTTGAGACAAATCTCCCAGTAGCCCAGGCTGTCCTTGGACTTTTTAGGGGAAGATGATCTTAACTTTCAATTCTCCCATCCCTACTTCCGAAAGGTTGGGTTTACACTTATGTATAACGATTTCAAACTTGGAGGGTATGTTTTTATTGTTTGTTTGTTTTTGAGAAGGGCTAGCTTCATGGTACCAATAAGAGAGGTGGGCACAATGATTTCCTACCCACACCCCACCCTTACTGGCCTGATCTCTGGTCATCTTCATCCTCCTCCGACAACTCACACCGGGATATACACAGATGCTTTGGACTCTAAGACACGTTAAACAAGACTCTTTTCTATCAAACACTATAGAACTATTTTATGACAAAGAATTCAAATCTTTTGATCCCTCCCACCCCATAAAACCCTTACTTGCTCAAAGACTCTGGTACAGTTTTGGATTAAAGTGGCCGATCCCTTCTCCCCTTCAACACCTTAGTACTGATTCTCTTTAAAGTCGGCCAAAAGTGGCCAAAGACCATGAAGTGGGCTGGCAGACAATGGGGAAGAGACAGAATAAAGAGTGCATGTACTTCCTGGGCTGGTGTGTTTCCTGCGCCAGTGTGCTCCCTGCACTGGTGTGCACTGGTGTGCTCCCTGTACTGGTGTGTACTGGTGTGCACTGGTGTGGTCCCTGCACTGGTGTGCACTGGTGTGCTCCCTGTACTGGTGTGTACTGGTGTGCACTGGTGTGCTTCCTGTACTGGTGTGCACTGGTGTGCTCCCTGTACTGGTGTGCACTGGTGTGCTCCCTGTACTGGTGTGCACTGGTGTGCTCCCTGCTCTGGTGTGCACTGGTGTGCACTGGTGTGCTCCCTGTACTGGTGTGCACTGGTGTGCACTGGTGTGCTCCCTGTACTGGTGTGCACTGGTGTGCTCCCTGTACTGGTGTGCACTGGTGTGCTGGTGTGCTCCTGTACTGGTGTGCACTGGTGTGCACTGGTGTGCTCCCTGTACTGGTGTGCACTGGTGTGCACTGGTGTGCTCCCTGTACTGGTGTGCACTGGTGTGCACTGGTGTGCTCCCTGTACTGGTGTGCACTGGTGTGCACTGGTGTGCACTGGTGTGCTCCCTGCACTGGTGTGCACTGGTGTGCACTGCTGTGCTCCCTGCACTGGTGTGCACTGGTGTGCTCCCTGTACTGGTGTGCACTGGTGTGCACTGGTGTGCACTGGTGTGCTCCCTGCACTGGTGTGCACTGGTGTGCACTGGTGTGCACTGGTGTGCACTGGTGTGCTCCCTGCACTGGTGTGTACTGGTGTGCACTGGTGTGCACTGGTGTGCTCCCTGTACTGGTGTGCACTGGTGTGCACTGGTGTGCTCCCTGCACTGGTGTGCACTGGTGTGCTTCCTGTACTGGTGTGCACTGGTGTGCTCCCTGCACTGGTGTGTACTGGTGTGCACTGGTGTGCACTGGTGTGCTCCCTGTACTGGTGTGCACTGGTGTGCACTGGTGTGCTCCCTGCACTGGTGTGCACTGGTGTGCTTCCTGTACTGGTGTGCACTGGTGTGCACTGGTGTGCTCCCTGTACTGGTGTGCACTGGTGTGCACTGGTGTGCTTCCTGCACTGGTGTGCACTGGTGTGCTCCCTGTACTGGTGTGCACTGGTGTGCACTGGTGTGCACTGGTGTGCTCCCTGCACTGGTGTGCACTGGTGTGCACTGCTGTGCTCCCTGCACTGGTGTGCACTGGTGTGCTCCCTGTACTGGTGTGCACTGGTGTGCACTGGTGTGCACTGGTGTGCTCCCTGCACTGGTGTGCACTGGTGTGCACTGGTGTGCTCCCTGCACTGGTGTGTACTGGTGTGCACTGGTGTGCACTGGTGTGCACTGGTGTGCTCCCTGTACTGGTGTGCACTGGTGTGCACTGGTGTGCACTGGTGTGCTCCCTGCACTGGTGTGTACTGGTGTGCACTGGTGTGCACTGGTGTGCACTGGTGTGCTCCCTGTACTGGTGTGCACTGGTGTGCACTGGTGTGCTCCCTGCACTGGTGTGCACTGGTGTGCTTCCTGTACTGGTGTGCACTGGTGTGCACTGGTGTGCTCCCTGTACTGGTGTGCACTGGTGTGCTCCCTGTACTGGTGTGCACTGGTGTGCACTGGTGTGCTCCCTGTACTGGTGTGCACTGGTGTGCTCCCTGTACTGGTGTGCACTGGTGTGCTCCCTGTACTGGTGTGCACTGGTGTGCACTGGTGTGCTCCCTGTACTGGTGTGCACTGGTGTGCTCCCTGTACTGGTGTGCACTGGTGTGCTCCCTGCACTGGTGTGCACTGGTGTGCTTCCTGTACTGGTGTGCACTGGTGTGCACTGGTGTGCTCCCTGTACTGGTGTGCACTGGTGTGCTCCCTGTACTGGTGTGCACTGGTGTGCACTGGTGTGCTCCCTGTACTGGTGTGCACTGGTGTGCTCCCTGTACTGGTGTGCACTGGTGTGCTCCCTGCACTGGTGTGCACTGGTGTGCTCCCTGTACTGGTGTGCACTGGTGTGCTTCCTGCACTGATGTGTTTTCTACTTGCGGTGTGGCCTCTCCATCAGGAGTAAATTTTGCCTTGTCAAGATGCTTCAGACGGAGAGGTGTTCTCTCTCTCTCTCTCTCTCTCTCTCTCTCTCTCTCTCTCTCTCTCTCTCTCTCTCTCTTTCCTGGAATTTATAACAATACTTACCAATGCCCACGGTTCACTGAAGGTCCATTCTGGGTGTGTTACAAAGACATTTTTCCCTGGAACCCAAAATGCAGATCAGCATTCTCAGAGACCGTGTGATTGTCTGATCATTCTGCCCTCCCCTGTAACTCCTGGTAACCACTGATCTTTTTATTGGAATCAAGCAATATACAGCTTTTCAAGCTGGCAATGTGGTCATGTTCTTCTATGTCTTTTTGTGGCTTGAACCCTCATTTCCTTTAGCATCGAGCAGTATTCCATGATGGAGATGGATTAGTTTATACACTTGCCTATTGTGAATCTTCTTGTTTTCTTCTAAGTTTTGGAAATTATGAATAAAGCTGCTGCAAGCATCCGCGTGTGGATTCACATGTAGGTATACACTCGTAGCTCATTGGGTGGAAACGCATAAATGAGATGGGGGATCACACAGTGGAACATGGCTGGTTTGGTACCATGTTGCCTACCCAGCAGTTGCTGCATTTGGAGGGGAGCAGTCTGGCATCTGGTGTGCCCATGGGTGGTGTCTCTTGCTGTTTGCACTCTCTGACAGCACATGGTGGTGGGTTTGTAATGAGCATCGTCAGCATGAGCTTAGGGAACAAAGACAGCACAAAAACAAAAGACTTGTTGAAAGTATTTTAGATAATTGGTTTGGAATATTTCATGAAAAGCAATGAAATTGTCACCACCAGAAACCTAAATCTCTTAGACTCTGTTTTCCTTGATCTATTTTGAGAACTACTTCAAGTTGACTTTGTTATGAAGAGCACCACTGGGATTAAGTGTTCCGGGATGGCCCTCTCTGGCCTCACCTCCAGGTAGAAAGTTCTATCCAGGGCATCATGGCATCGCCTCTCCCTCTTCTTAGAGCCACCACTTGCCCGGCCCTGCATAGTCTCTACGTTCAGTCTGTTCTCTCCTACCTCTGCCAAGCTCTGAGCTACTACCATGGAAAAGGAAGCTAGGACTCTTTGACTGTCCTGTGAACAGATCAAATCCAGGACCATTCTCACCTCCCTGGAGTCAGGCCTGTAGTCCCACACTACCCGTGTGCCCCTCAGACTCCATCACTGTGGAACCCCTGGTCCTCCCTGGCTCATGTGACCCTGCCCTTCCCGACAAACTCCAAGACTGACTGCTGGAGCTCTCCTCCAATTCCTCCTGCCCCCACCCCTTCACTTGTCATTTTCTACCCCATGTGTGAAGACTTGATGGTGTGGTGTATGTGTGTATGTGCATTTGTGTGTGTGTCTGTAAGTCTACATGTGTGTGAATGTGTGTGTGTCTATGCGTGTTGGTGTGTCTGTCTGTCTGTGTGGTGTATGTGTGTGCGTGTGCATGCATGTGTGTGTATGTGTGTGTGTCTGTATGTGTATGTCTGTCTGTGTGTGGTGTGTGTGTGTCTGTCTGTGAATGTGGTGTATGTGTCTGTCTGTGTGTTTGTAGTGTGTGTGTATGTGTTTTGTATGTCTTCTGTGTATGTGTGTGTCTGTCTCTGTGTGTATGTGCGTGTGCATGCGTATGTGTGTGTATGTGTGCATGTGTGTGTGTCTGTCTGTGAGTATGGTGTGTGTCTGTCTCTGTGTGTGTGCATGTACATGCATGTGCATACGTGTGTGTGTGTGTGTGTGTGTGTGTGTGTGTGAAAAGAAGCTGGCTATCTACTGAACAGAGAGTGTCTTAAAGACACACACAATGTCTCACCCCCACAGCGTGCTCCCCCTACCATATCTCAGGATGTCAATGAGAGGGAGTGTCCTTCCTGCCATCCCCTCCACCACCTCCAGCCTGGAGACTCAGATCTACAGAAGAGCCCAGAAGAACACCATGAAAATAGTAAACTTGTAGAAGACAGCATCCTCAAAGAGGAAGGGAGGTAAAATCTGTTTCAGTGGTACTCACCGGTAACATCAGCTTTAGGATGCTGAGGCAGGATTAGGAGTTAGAAGCTAACCTGGGCTATACAGAGAGACCCTGTCTCAAGACAAGGCACGCAAACCCGGGAGCTGAGGCGATCAGGATTTTAATTTAGTGACAGAATTCTCATCTTCTAGCAAGTGACAGTTCCTGGGTTTGATCCCAAGCATGGGGAGATGGGGGAATAGGAGCCCAAAGAAGGGGAGGAAAGGGAGAGCAGAAACAGGAGAGGACAAGGAAGGAGACAGGAGAAAAAGGAAGGGGATAGAAGGAGAGGGCATGAAGAAACAAAATGGACAGGTCCTGGGGTATATAGCATCCATGGAAGACGATCTCTGTCCTCCATATGCACACACAAGCACACACACACACACACACACACACACACACACACGACTGAAAGATGGCTCAACAGTGAAGAGCACGTGCTGTTCTAACAAAGGACCCCTCCCCTCCGATTTAGTTCCCAGGACTCTCATCTGGTGACCTGTAACTTCACTGTAACTCCAGTTGAAGGGAATCTAATGCCTTCTTCTGACCTCTGTGGGCATCTGCATACAGGTGGTGCACATACAGATAAGAAGGCACGCACACACACACACACACACACACACACACACACACACATAAATAAATAAAAATAAATTATTTTTTTAAAGTTATAATGGGTATGGAAGCACCAAGAATCACCTGTTGCTCTGTGGTGTTCCCACTCCCACACCGCAGTTCACACCAGCCCTCTCCTGTTGCTCTGTGGTGTTCCCACTCCCACACCGCAGTTCACACCAGCCCTCTCCTGTTGCTCTGTGGTGTTTCCACTCCCACACCGCAGTTCACACCAGCCCTCTCCTGTTGCTCTGTGGTGTTTCCGCTCCCACCCCGCAGTTCACACCAGCCCTCCCACATTGCTCTGTGGTGTTTCCGTTTCCACCCTGCAGTTCACACCAGCCCTCTCCTGTTGCTCTGTGGTGTTTCCGTTCCCACCCTGCAGTTCACACCAGCCCTCCCCCATTGCTCTGTGGTGTTTCCGCTCCCACCCTGCAGTTCACACCAGCCCTCCCCCATTGCTCTGTGGTGTTTCCACTCCCACCCTGCAGTTCACACCAGCCCTCCCCCATTGCTCTGTGGTGTTTCCGCTCCCACCCCGCAGTTCACAGCATCCCTCTCCCGTTGCTCGGTAGCCTTTTGCTCCCACCTGCAGCACATTACAGTTTCTCCTTGACCACCAAAGTTTTTGTTTATGGAGGAGCAGCAAAGGCCCTCCCAGCCACTCCCTAGGTCCATGTGCACTGTGTTAAATCTTCTAAAAGATCCTGGCACTGAGACAATGGATAAAGGATTAAAAAAAATCATCACAAAAAGATGAACTGTGAAAGCAGTTCATAACAGATTAATGATATTATCTATTTTCCCTTGTTGACATTAATATTTAATGATAAAGCAGATGCCTGGAAGAGATATAGCTTCCCATTATAAAACACACATTTGCATTGTATGCATAAATAGTATTAGATTTACTGTGTTATCGTGGCAGTCAGTATACTCAGACTCCGGCAGCCACTGTCATTGTCTTTCTCATACGTCCAGATTCAAACTCTGACCTCATTAGGAACTAAGTCCCGTGTCTCTCCCTTTTATATCCCCTGGTAACCTCTATTCTACTTTATCCTCTGTGAGTTTGACTATGGAAATGTGAGATGAGATCTCCTGAAATAAACCCGATCTAGGTTAAAGATTCTGCAGATCAATTGGCTGCTTAGAACCTCAGGATGGCGGAGAACTGGAGTATTGCAGATCATGAGTCAAATTATCTTGGCCTGGCTTTAGCTCTTTTAGCAGACATTTATCACTGGTCGCTGCATTTGACCTAGTATCCTTTTGACTATCATGCGAAACCCTTGGAATGTGTTAGTTAGTAATTAGTGGGTCACTAGCTTTTATAACCCTCAAGCTAAAAATGTCGTCAGACAGACTCCAAGACCTAGAGCAGAGATATCCCTGCTGTCCTGTGACCAACCCACCTGATGTCCGCACCGCCGTGCCTGCCTTCTCTTTAATTTACTGGTGACTTTGGTTCTGAGACTATGAGAGTTTTTGCAGCTTCTTACTTGGTGAGAAGGGACTTCAAGTTTCCGGGCCGTGGTTGCTGAAGGAACTAACTCTTATTCTCTTTGGAGCAGTACCTGTTTTGTGTCGACACAAGCTAAATTATAGCTTAGATCTTAAGTATCCTCCAAAGCTGCACATGTTCGAGGCTTAACCCCTATGTTGAAACTACTGGGGTTGCAGGACCTTTAAGAGGCAAGGCCTTGTGGGCAGTATTCAGTCTATGGAGCTGTGTCCTCCAAAGGCATGGTGAGAACATGGTCTCTTTCTGGGTTTTTCTCCCCCATATGACACATATCATGCCCAGGGATACTTGGTTAAAACTAACATGTGAAGTCGTGGCTTAAAAAAAGAAGTTACAAACTTTTCAAGCTTGCCGAGGCCCAAGATTACAGAAGTGAACAGCATGAGACCAGTCAACACGTGAAAACAATGCTAGTCAAAGCAAAACAAAGAGCAGGAGCTGCGTGTCATCTGTGCAGACCAATAACTGCACCCCGTCTTCCTTTCCACCCACACTGCCAAGTTCTTTCACTCTGTCATTTTTTCCTTCAGGGATCCCTTAAGCCACATGCCCTTAACATTTGAGAGATTCCAGTGTTCGTGGGAAAGCCTCACTGTGTGGTGTCCACTCCAGATGGCCGGGGAAATGGTGCTTTTCTTGCTCTGAGGTGGGCCTGCCATTGCAGCTTCTCTAGCCCGAGAGATGTGTGAACAGATGTAGAGCAACGTCCAGAGCAGGCCCTAGACTCCTGGGACGGGAGGCAGGGAGACCAATGCTTGTCTTCCCGTGGTGTAACCAGAAAGCAGGTTTTAGCCCCATAGCATCTCCTCTCCCCTGCCCCTGATAGTTTGGCCTTGCTCACAACCCAGGCACTTTCAGTGCTAACAACAGCTCCTTTTCTAGATGGGAAGTCAGCTAATCCTATTTAACATTAGAACTCCAGAGTTCTTTAAGAATGCACTCCTTCCCAGACCCAGGCCAACCTCAGACCAGAACATCTGTAGGGAGGGAGTGGGAGGCTCCATCCTCCTCTGCTTAGAAATAATGATGTTCCCATGTTTTTCTTTCCAACCCTTATGTCTTTAATTATTTGGGGAGCTTTCTTTCAAATTGTTTAGCAGTAGAACTAGGCGTTCATATTTTGTTGCTTTATTATTTTTTCCTGTATCTAAACCAAATACTTGATTTGTGCAGCATAAGCAAACATATATAACCACCATAGGAAGCTTTAAGGAGTTCTGTAGGAGGGGCCTGTGAGTGTGTATCAGTGGAAATGCCTCCACTCTCAAGGCCCTTCTTTCCCCACAGAAAAATGCAGATAGGAACCTTTACAACTTCATCTGTTTGTTTTTTGTTTATTTTCTCTGTGTAGCCCTGTCTGTCCTGGAACTTGTATTGTCTTGGAGAGAGAGAGAGAGAGAGAGAGAGAGAGAGAGAGAGAGAGAGAGAGAGAGAGAGAGAGAGAATACATATGTATGCTTGCACTGGCTGTGGAAGGCAGAGGTTCCTTGAAAGCCCTCCAACTTATTTGAGTACAGTCTCTCTCTCTGGGGCCAGGTTCTAACTAAGTTGGCTCAACAGACCGGCCAGTAAGCCCTAGAGATATGCTGGTCTCCGCCAGCAATAGGTTTAAAAGTATGTGCCACCAAATCTGGCTTCTGTGTGCTTTCTGGGGGTCTTGCTCAGGTCCTCACACTTGATTGGCAAGCACTTTACTATCAGCCAGCTTCCCTGCCCCTCCCTCTGCCATTCCTACCATCATCCTTTCCCCACCCTGCCTCCCCTACATTCTACAGTGTTATGTATTTGCTGAGGTTCATCTCAAAGTTCTTTCTAAATTCCCTTGTGATCTTTGAATTTTTGCCCATTGTTTATGAAAGAGTATATTCTTCCATTTCTACATGTTTGTGAATTTCCCAAACTTCGTTCATTTATTTATCTTAATTCCATTTTGTTGTGGTCAGAAGAGACTGTGTATGAATTCTTTTAGCTTGTTATGGCTTGTTCTGTGGCTCGGGGTATGGTATATTCTAGAGAATGGGCTTGAGAAAAAGTACATGGTATTGCTGTTGCCAAAACGTTCTGGGTACCGTTTGGGTTATAGTGATGCTCAAGCCTTCTGTTTTTTTACCCTGGTCTTCTGGCCAGCTGTTCTTTCCACTGTTGAGAAGACAAGATTACCAATTGAATAGCCTCGTTTGCCTTCAACGCTGCCAATCTGTGCTCATGTAATCAGGGACCCTGTTGTTACAGATGTATGTGCTTATGTTTGTCTTTGTGAAATTTAAGGGTCCAAGAACAAGAACATGAAAATGTAGATTCCAGGAATAGGAATGTAGAAATAAAGAAATATGAAGTAGTAAGCCTGCGAGGATGAGAACAGACTGTCAGCAGCTTTCTCAGCAGCTTGAGGATTAACTGTTGACAGTGGGTTACTCCGCTTTATAACCCATCGCTCTATTTACAAACTGAGGCTAGCCTACAGATATGAGCTGAGTCACCTTTTAGGAAATAGATAAATGACCTCTGGGTTACGCATTATTCCTGCTATGTGAAACTGGCAGCATCAAAGGGGAGAGCACAGGGCTTCAGCAAACACCACCTAAAAGTACCAGTGAAGACAATAGATTAAGTGCAAACACTAATTTAACTAAAAACTCTGTTAATGGAGATTGTAAAATAAGGAAATCAGTATCTGAGTTTTACCTCAAGAGTGCAAAAACTTCTTTGTTCAGACCTAATGTTTGGCGCCCCTACTATAAAAAGGTGGGTTCAGAAACTGGCCTTTGCCACAGACTTACAAAATCCATCTCTGGCTGTGGTCTCAGCTAGCTGATAAGCTTTTTGTGCCCCATGGAGATTTTTTGTTTTATTTTTTTTATTTTTTCTTGGTTTCTGGTTTCTGGAATAAAGTTTGCTTCTGGTTTATTAGACTTTGGTGGTCTGCCCCGTCTTTGTACAACCCCCTGGACCCAACAAAATCTTTTCTAAACTGTCATTATCTGTACTAATAATTTCATGAAGTCTGTTATTTTGTCTCAAGAGAGCTAGTCCATTTCCCTTTGGGTACTGATTATGTTCCATGTTTGCTCCTCTCTTTTCTTTCCACCCCTTTGCATCTTTGAATTTAAGGTATGTGTCCTATAGATGCGTTACAGTGAAGAATGGAATCTACCTCTGGGTGGAGACATGCCTTGTCTCTTTCCTTGAGAGTTAATACATTTGGGTCATTCAGTTACCTGGCCAAGGGACCACCCCTCAGGGAGGTGGGTCACATTAAGTCATCCTGAAGAGATCGGAGGAATACCTGTCCCTTTAATGAAACGATGTCCTTCCCTTCCCATGGAAAAGGCCAGGACTGGCTCCACACACATGTGACCCGATGCTGTGCTGGAGACAGGAGGATCAGTGAGGCCTCCAGCCTAGCTCAGATTCAGGTCTTAGAGGAATACAGGCAGAATACCTAACATCTCCTCTGGCCTCCTCAGAGGGGTGGGCACTTGGACACACATGTGTACATATACCACACTCAGAGACAGACACACAGACACAAACACACACATACATACACAGAGAGAAAAGGAAAAACTTGAGGTACCTAACTAGGCACGTGGGTTAGCATGTGCCTCCCAGCACTCAGCTCCTGGAAACAGAAAGGTTTCCAACTGAGGTTGAGGCCAGTCTGATCTGTATAGTGAGACCCTGTCTGGAAGAAGAAAGGAAAGAGCCCAACAGAAAAGAAGGGAGACTCTCACCTCATAGCTGTCCTTAACAATAAACCGCTCCAACTTAGAACTAAATAAAGATGTTTCAAAAAAAAAAAAAGCCACAGATTGCCACATGCAGTCTCTAAAGGTTGTTTTGGCAGAAATCCACCAGAGACTTTGGCTAAGGAGTGTAGTTTTTGGTGAGAGCACATATTTCTATCATGTTTAATTCACCTGTGTCTTTCGATTCTAACTAGGCTGCAACAAAAGTAATTCAGCTCAGCATCTGGCTTTTCTGAATACAGCTGATGCAAGATGAGTTTAAAGAAGTGTGTGTGTGTGTGTGTGTGTGTGTGTGTGTGTGCTTGTGTATCTGTATAATATATGTATGTGTGTTCTGAATGAATTAGGAACATAATGTTCAAATATTTGCAGACTCTAAAACGTAAGTGAGAAATGAAAAATAGCATTTCACAACATCAATAGTTAAAACAAACCAGGCTTGGAGGCACATGCCTGTAATTTAAGTACCCACGAGTCTGGGTACTCGGCTGTCAAGCTCAGATCAGGGGACAAAGAGAGTTCAAGGTTGGCATCAGAGAGGGGGTGGGGGGGAGAGAGCCAGGCTTACAGTAAGCCAAAGAGGTTTCCACAGGGACCAACTTCCTCCTCAGAGGCCCCTCCTCCCACAGTTTGCTCAATTCCCGAAATAGTCCCCCCCACCTGGAGACCAGCCTTTCAACACAGGAGCCTTGAGGGACCATTCTGCATGCAAACGCTAACAGGTGGTAAATCCCAATTAGCATTGTTCCTTGTGAGCTTCCAAAATTAGTCTGAAATTGTTACAGTTCCAAACCCAAACTCAGGAGCACAGCAGAATAGACAGATGTAAGCGACTAAGAGTAGTACTGGGCCTCTGCGACTCCGGCTGACGTTCCCACGCGGGTGGAAGCGGGACCCAGTTCCCACGCGGGGCATGCGTGGAAGCGGGACCCAGTTCCCACGCGGGGCATGCGTGGAAGCGGGTCCCAGTGAGCCAGCCCAAGACACAGCACTGCTCTTCTCTGCTGTCTCGCAGCCGCCAGGGCCGCCAGCCCCTGCTAAGGTGCCTCTGTCAGCCCTAGTGTTCCTCGGGGTCCTTTTATGTCCTCCGTCACAGCTTGACTTCAGTTCCTTTCTCACGCACAGAAACTTCTGTAACTACAGATGAAGCTATCATTTTCTCTTTCACTCTCATCACAGAAAAGATGAAAAGCTCTGTGAAGCTGTACTTAGAGACGCCAAATGGGAACAAAGCTGCTTTTTGCAAAGACTGTGAAAATTTTTTGAACACTCCTTACTTTTTTTTTCTTCCAAAAAGAGAGTCTGAGGCCAGCCAGACTACAAAGTGAGACCCTGGCTTTAAAAAACAACAACATCAAAAAGAAACAAAAGAAAATACCATAAGACTACAAGCAAATAAGGATATGTTCAATAAATACAGATTAAACATTTTAAATATTTAAAACACTATTAATGTATTTCAACAAACTCATAATATTAAAATCATAAAAGTATAAGCAATACAATGTTTTTCATACTAAAAGAGATACTTTTTTAAAGTCTTGATATTATTGCACAATTAATAGATGGCAATAACGAATGCATATTTTCTTAGGCCATAGGAAACCAAAAGACAATCTGCTTTGGGACCTTTGCGTTTTGCGGTGACCTGGCACAAAACACAAAGTCTCCCTGAGTGCAGAGGGAACCTGTGGTATCCCATAGGTACCCAGACTGATTCCGATGAGACTATGGGAGGTTCAATGGTTTTCTGCAGGTCTCAGGAAATGAACGTTTCCGGCTGGGGCCTTACTTGGGTTGACACCATAGAATGAACAGAGAGCCCAAAAGACTCCGCAAGATCAGCTCTGGGGTAAACTAGAGCTTCCCGGGGCCAAGAGTAAGGAGGCGGAGCTCCTTGGCAGCCATCCCCCTTAATCTGCTTACATTCTGATTTCTCTTCAACGCCATCCTACTTGGCAGTTCTCCTTGGTCACCAGCGCATTCTCTGTCCATGATTCTGAAGAGTGTGCTCTCTCCAAATCGGTTTCCGTTCACAGAAAATTGTTTGCCAGAGAGGTGGGTGACCCTATCGTCTTCATGTCCAGTTAGTTATACTGCTTTATCAGAATCCAGCGGGGTTCTGGAGATGGCACGGCATCGTTCTGTGAACTGAAATAGCAGCAATTGGAAGTGTGCACTAATGTTGCGCAAATGGATCAATAATTCTGTGATGCTTGCATCCCCTGCGTTCTTAGGAGGAGGTCGCATGATTCCTCTTTCCGAAGCACCCAGTCTCTTGTCTTCTGTATATACACCTCTCTCCTTGCTTTTTCTCTTACTGCTCTTTTGCTCTCTAAGTTCAGCGAAGACAACACTTGTAGTTCCTGACACTCCTGTTGCTGTTCAACCTGCTGTGCGCCCTTTAAGAAACTGGCCTGTAGCGCCCCCTGCTGTATATGCAAAGACATCTCCTTGCTGTTTGGGGCGGAGCTCGGTTTGGACGTCAGGGACCCTGAGCTTTCTGAACAGGGCTCTCTAGCAGGTTTGAGTTTGAGGGTTTCAATGTCCAGTTGCTCACATTCCTCAGGGACGGTCCCTGGGACTGGTGGCCCTGAGAGCGTGCGGACAGCAGAGGGCGCATGCTCCATGTCGGAATGAAGAGTCACCCAGATAAAGCCCTTATTAGGGCTAGGTGTGCTTGTTAGGATAGGGCTTTTATCAACCCAAATCTTCGCACATTGCAAAGGCAGAATTGCAAATCCAGCACTATCTTTTTGGAAGAAGCCGCCTTACTGACTTAGCCACGGTCAAAAGCGTGTTTTGCATATTTCAAAGGATTGGATCTAGAAAGTTTACCTTCTGGAGACGTACTTCCACAGAAAATACCCAACGATAGGAATAAATTTTGGGTTTTCTTAACATTTGTTCGGGTTCATAGGAAAAATGTTTTCACCAACGATAAAGTCTCATAAATGCATATTCATTTTCAACCCGGCCCCAAGCCTCCTGCTAGCGTCGGTTTACAGCGGCTTCCTTGCTTGTTTTCGTAACCCCACCACGTGTGCATCAACGTACCTAACAGGAATGAGCTATGGGTTCAGCCCTGTCCACCTCGCTGCAGCTGGGCGTGTTGGTGCCTGTAACCTGCGCTGAAAAGCAGGATCGTGTTGGTGTTGCTCAGGGACCAAGCTCTCAGCAGACCAGAGAAACTGGGGAGATGTGGAGTAGGCGAACTCCTGTACAAACACACAGACACACGTGGACACTTCATTGGAGGGCCAAAGCTTAATTCTTCATTTTAATTTTTTCTCTGCTGCTTGTTCTTCCCATTCTACCCTGGTGTGCTTTTCCTCCTTCTTCTCCCCCTCCTCCTCCTCCTTCTCCTCTTCCTCCTCCTCTTCCTCCTCCTCCTTCTTCTCCCCCTCCTCCTCCTTCTCCTCTTCCTCCTCCTCTTCCTCCTCCTCCTTCTTCTCCCCCTCCTCCTCCTCCTTCTCCTCCTCTTCCTCCTCTTTCTCCTCCTCCTTCTCTTCCTCCTTCTCTTTCTTTCCTCTTCCTCCTCCTCTTCCTCCTCCTCTTTCTTCTCCTTTCTCCTCCTATTCTTTCTTCTTCTCCTCCTCCTCCCCATCATTCCCCCTACTCTTTCTCCCCATCCTCCCCTCCTCCTCCTCCCTTCCTCTTCCCCATTGTTTCCCTTTACTTCTTTTCCAATGTTTTCCCTTCTACATCTTTTCTTCTCGATTTCTTGGTTTTCTCTTATTCCTTTTATGCCTCATAATACAAAACTTTCTATGCAAGAAAAGATTACCTCAAAACCACAAGCTACATAATTTTCAAAGACAAAATCTTTGCACAAGAAGAAATCACATGATGAGCACAGGTTACATGTTTTCCTTAGTCACACACAAGTAATTCCCAACCCCCGCCCTTAGGTCACGTGTTTTTGGCTGCATGCTTTACCTTATTCTTTCTCATATCAACAATAATTACATTTGCAGAAAGTGATACAAAAGTTCTTAAAACCTCAGTAGATTAGCAGATAAGATTAAAGCATTCCAAGATTTTCCATTTATTTATTTATTTATTGACAGAGTTTTTCTGTATAGTTCTGGCTGTCCTGGAACTCATTCTGCAGACCAGGCTGACCTCAAACTCACAGAGATTCGCCTGCCTCTGCCTCCCAAGTGCTGGGCCACCACTGTCTGGCCCAAGATTTTACTTTTAATATCTAAAAGTTTTTTTGCCAAAATGTGAAAGAATTTGGGATTTTTAAGTCATCCATGTACTAATAATCATGATCATAATTTAACCCAGAACAGTTGTATTTTTGTTTTTACACAGGATCTCATGAAACCCAGGCTGGTTTCGAACTCCGTGTGCAGCAGTTTCTTCTGCCTCTGCTTCTCAAATCCTGGTGTTCCAGGCATGAGCACCATGCCCAGTTCCAAAGGAAAAAAGTAAGCAGCCAAAATAAATCCTAACTTAAGTTTATAGATACAGACTGAAGAGATGGCTCAGCAGTTAGAACCATTGCTGCTCTTCCAGAGGACCCAAGCTCCCAGCACCCACATCAGGTGACTCACACCTTCTGTAACCCAAACTCCAGGGTATCCAACACCTCGGGTTTACACATACCCAGACACATAATTAAAAACATGGTAAACACAAATTTCAAAAAGTTATATTTTAGGTCAGGTGTGGTAGCAGACACCAGCAAATCCAGCACTTAGGGAAACTGAGGCAGGAGGATCAGAAGCACAAATCCAGCTGCATAGCACTTCTAAGGTCAACGTGGGCTACAGGACACTGATCTCAAAGAAAAAGAAAACACAGACAAAACCCAGAAACAAAAAGCAAATTATATCAGTGAGACTGTGTTTGATAATGTTTAAAGCACTGAGTTCAATCTTTAATAAAATAATAATTATTATTATATGTAACAATAATAATAAAAGAAAAAACAGTCACGAATTGGAGAGTTCAGGGAACATGGAGGGGATGGTGGGAAGAAATGAAGAGGAGAAAGATGTAATTATATTTTAATCAAATAAAAAATTTAAGCACGTGCGCGCACACACACATCCACACAAACACATAAAGTATGACAGAGCCCTCAGTTAAAATACTATCAGTATAAAGCATTACATTTGACAAAATTCTGAAGAAATGTTCAAGAGAAAACTCATGCAAATTTTAAGGCGGAAAGGGTCATTTTATTTTAGAATATTTGCAGTATGTGAGACCTTGTCCCTTGCCACTCTGAGTGTAGGACGGTCTGGAGGGATGGCTCAGAGGTTGAGAGCACTTGTTGCTCTTACAGAAGACCCAGCCTGGATTTCCAGGACACACGTGGCAACTCACAGCCATCCCTAACTCCAGTTCTGGGGAGCCTGATGCCCTCTTCTGGCCTCCTCAGGCACCAGGCACACAACATTCCGGCAACACACACACATACATAATTTTTTTCAATTAAATACTTAATTAAAATTAATTATTAAAATTAAGTATTTCATTAAAAATGGGCAAGGCGCTTGCACGATGCCACAAACTGGACATTCCAGCACTGGGTTATGCTTTGTAACCAAACGGGTCTAAGCGGAGGGTGTGCAGGCGACAGAATGTCCGTTCCCTCCGGAAAGCCACGCGAGATCCTCGGAAAACTGAGGGTGAACCCCTCGATTCTGGGTTTCAGCGTAGCACTGGGGCGACCTCTAGGGCGCAGGTTCCGGAGCGGGGGACACCCTCAGGGTAGTCCCGCCGAGGAGTCCCGCCCAGGAGGGGCGTGGCTACGGTCAGCACGGCTGAGTCAGCTCTCTGCAATTGCTCGGCGGCAGGAGGGCGGTGCGTCGAGGGGGCGGGGCTATCCAGAGGAGACCGGTCATTGGCTGTTGGGGAGGGGCGCGTCGGCGGGGCGGGGCAGGACCAGACTCAGACCTCCGGGCATTGGCTGGTGGGGCGGCCAGGGACACGTGGTGCGGAACCGGCGCGGTAAGCGGACGCTCGCCCTGTGGGCCTTCCTTCCACGGAGGGCGCTGCGGGCTGGGGACGGGCTGGGCACGGGCTGGGGACGGGCTGGGCACAAGACAGGGCGGTGTGGGAGTCACCCTGGTCTGCGATCAAGTGCGGGACCCGGGGCATCCAAGTGAGAGCGGCGGGAGGTCCCAGATCCCTAATGCACAGTCAACCCAGGCCTGAGTCACCCCAGGCCCCGGCGCGGGCCCGCGTTCTGGAGGAACTTAGCCCGGGACTCAGGCCTCCCAACCGCAAGGGCAGGTTCTGATCGGCCGATCCCCATAAGTACCAGCTCCCCCGGGCCACCCCCAATTCTCCCTGCAGGGCCGATGGACTGTGCGCCCAGTCCAGCCTGCTTGGCGACTTGGGGCTGAAGGATCGCAGGGAGCAAAGGCCAGGCCGTCCTCACGCCTACACATTGAAGACTCTGCCTGGCTCCAGACAGCGCCTTGGGTGCAAAGGCCCTGGGCAGTGTCCAGCTGGACCTTGTCCCTAGGATGGATCCACAGGAGAGAGGTCTCGCCTTGCCAGCTTGCTGGTGCGAGCAGGCTGCTCATTCATTCACCAGTTTCCGTTTACTCATTTGTAGAGTAGATGTTTGATCCGCTGTACTAACCCTTGAGAATCTGCGACCACCAGAGTTCTCCCCAGAGTCTGTAGTAAGGCAAAGCCCCTGTCATGGCACCCTGATTGTACTGCTGCTGGAAAGCTTAAGACTTAACAGGTCGTGGTATTGTTGTCATGTTTGGCCAGAAGTTTGCTTGTTCAACCCACCAATACTGCTTTTTACCTTACTAAAGGGTTTCCGATTGATGACCTTGATGGAGGAGGAGTCACCAGAGCTTGGTGGGACGGAGAGGGGAACCTGGCTTGACTCGCTGTGTCTGAGGGGACCGTGTAAAGAAATGGTTTCCTTCCATCTGCCCTGGGAACTCTGCTCACTGTTATTGTTACTACCCTTAGTGAACGATGTACGGCAGATCGTTACATCTTTGCATAACAACGTTAGCAACAAAATTGTTAACTGTGAGGATGTGATGCTGGGCCAGGGTGTTTGGCATTTATGTAAGGACCAAAAGCCCCAGTGAAAAGTGCCCAGTGTAGCAGATGGTTCTGCGGGATAAGGCTTCATCGGATAAACAGGTACCTTCCCTGAGCGTAGCTGGCGACAGATGGGTGGAACTTAACACTCATAAACACCTAGGTGATATCTGTAGAGTCTCCCAGAGACCCTTGCAGGTGAGGCGTGTGGGGTGCTCATGGGTCTAGAAATGTTTCCTCGACTGTGCTAAGTTTTACAAAGGAGGGGAAGATCGTGAGGACACTGAGGACTTAGCAGTTCAATGTCCCGCCCTTGCAGCAATCCCGTTTTACCATTTGCAGCACCCTGAGATTTCACATTGCTCGGTGCGCTGCATAGCCGCCACGCTTTGCGTCACAGGAAACCAACTCTCCTGGGATCCTGTACCAAGAAACGGTGCTCTTTACCATGTGTGGTGCGTGGCCATTACTGTGGCACTCTCTTGAGACCATGTAGCGGCAGTGATGCCAGGGTCACTTGGTGTCCCTGCAGGATGAATTTTCTCAGCACAACTGAGCTCTGTTTCACCTATGCTTACTCAAGTCCGAGCCTTGCTACTTGAAGAGAGAAAACACCCGTTGCAAATCTCAGTGCCTGGGTCAGTTCTGCTTCACATTGATTCCCTATTTTAAAAGCAGTGCCACAAATTACTTTCTAGAGTCTCAGGCATGAAAAGTAAGTGTTGGAACATGTGCAGAAGGATAGTAAAGTGCTTGACTAGCTTCCGTGAAGCTCTGGGTTCCATGAGTGTGTGGTGATACATACCTGTTTTTCTAGCCCGTGGACGGGGAAGCAGGAGGATCAGAAGTTCAAGGACAACCTAGGTTACTTAAGATCCTGTTCTTGTTTTGTCTTAAAAGGGGGGGGGGGGGTGGAAGCTGCCCAGAAAATGCAGACATTGAGTATATTTGTGGGGAGCCTGAAATGTGTTCATACATGTGCGTATGCACCGTATAGTATGCAAACTGGGACGTACAGCTCCTCAGACATTGGCCATTTCCTTGTAATGGAAACACTGAATATTCCTTCTAGCTTTCTTTAAAAAAAAAAAAAGTGCACAGCTGCTCTCCACAGCCATGCTCACGGGAGGTGGGAACTTTCCCATCTTTGGCCCTTAAGGAGGTTGAGTGCAGCCTGCGGCTAAGGTTGTCAGTTGTCCCCAGCTGAATTCATCTTGCCTTCTGTATCTGAAGACAGGGTGTAAGTTTGCAATTGAAGAGGCAGAATGTGAGGGTTTATTTGCTTGCTTTTTTGAGACAGAGTTGCACTCTGTAGCCCTGGCTGGCCTACAATTCATAATGTATAGTCCAGGCTGGCCTCAACTTTCAGAGATCCACCTGCCTCTACCTCCCCTGTCCTGGAATTAAAGGCATCTGCCACCGCTCCCAGCCTGTGACATTTTTATTGAGATTTTTGAAATGATTGTTTCCTCTAGCGTTAGCAGGTTAATAGTTCCCATTGTGCTTTAAGAGTCTGAAACTGTAGCTCACTTGGTGGATGGACTGCTTACCAGACAAGCAGGGAGCTGGCTTTGATCCCAGCAACACATAAATCAGGCTTGGTGGGGTTTGGACAAGTAATTCCAACATGCAAAAGGATCGGATGTTTCAATCTAGTTCAGGCCACAAGAGGTCCCGTCTCAAAAAAATAAAAGTATAATGTTTTAAAAAGTAAATGCCAGCTAGGCATGGCGGCACACACCTTTAGTCCTAGCACTTAGGAGGCAGGTGGATGTCTGTATGAGGCTGGCCTGGTCTACACAGAAAGTTCCAGAACAGCTGTAGTGTGAACTTGTCTCAGAACAATAACAATGCACAGTAAATCCCTGTGAGTGGAAAGTACCCACTAGAGTTTTCTTCAGATTGTCTGCCACCGGGGCTCTCAAACTGTCCTGGAGCTTTTCCTTTGGAGCAAGGAAAGGAAATGAAGGTCAGTCTAAGCCCCTGGCTGGTTCCCAGTCACTTCCTGGAGAGTCTTGTGATAAGTGTTGCAACCAATGCTGACGGGAGGGTGGAGGAGCACTTCTCGATCCTCAGGCCACTGCCCTTCAGTCCCAGCTGCGAGCCCAACTGGTCTGACTCCTTGCTCTCTCTGCTCAGAGTCTCCAAGGTCTGAAGTCTGCCTGAAAGATGTCAGCCCTCAAAGCCATCTTCCAGTACATCGACAACAATCAGGACCGCTATGTCAAGGTGAGGGTCTGCCCCTTCTTCGTGAATAGTGAGAGCTGCTGCAATCTTGTCCAGCCAGAGAGATTTTCAAGAAACTCGTATGAATTATGCCATTTTGATCAAGCATTAAAAGTTCATGTTTCTTTTCACGATGGTGAAGGTCGCACTTTCGTCATTTGGCAGTTAATTATCCCTGTCTCTATGAGTAATGTTCATTCTTTATTTTTCTCTAAGGTCATCTATGGTTTCTTGTGATAGTTATAGATTTTAAAAAGGAGAAGAAGACAGCTTGAATCCAGCTCGTTCTGAGTGATTATATGATGCTATATTTAAAGTGTTGCTTGGTTTTTATCTATAAGAATTATGGCTTCAGTTTACTTTTGGAAGAATCATGTTAGATGAAACATTGTGACTTCTCCCACTAAGAATTACGTCTTGGAGACAGGGAACTAACTTGGATCATGACTTGACTTAGCAGTGTGTTTTCTCTCTGTTGCAATTTTGTTGACCTGTGCTTAAAAATGCACGTTCTGACATCTTTCCTTCCCGCTTTGTTTGGGGGGTGTAGGAACTTCCAGTTTTGTTGGTTTTTAAATGTAGATCAGGCAAGCTCCGTCTGCTCTGTGCATAAAGTGGTGCAGCTGGGGTAGAGTCCCATTGAAGAGCCCACCCCTGCCCTTAGAGAACAGCGTTTCAGAGCCCTTTCCACTTGCCCTCTACAACAGAAACTTGCGGAATGGGTGGCCATCCAGAGCGTGTCCGCCTGGCCTGAGAAGAGAGGGGAGATCAGAAGGATGATGGAGGTGGCCGCCGCGGATATCCAGATGCTGGGGGGCTCCGTAGAGCTGGTGGATATCGGAAAGCAGAAGGTACGAGCACACCCACCGAATTCTCCCTGGGTCTGGGAAGAAGCAGCCAGGTCTTGTGTGACCTTTGACTGCAGATGGTCAGCTCTAATTCAAAGTAAGCTTGGAGTGCCTCTTGCATACATCTCACTGAGGGCAAGGTAATAGTTTTGTGATTATTCAGCATGTTTTATTCCAGGAAGGAGAACTGTGGACCAGTGACTCAAGGGTAGGTGAGAATGACTGTCACTCTTAAGAAGAGCTGAAATTCCTTTCCCAGAAATCAAAGCTTTCACGGTTGGAAGTTACACATTATCCGAGTCACTTAATAAATAACAAAGCTCTCTGTTCCGGGTCCTCTGCGTATATACGTATATACGATAGCTTTCAGAGTGTGAACGAGTGAGTCTCCAATTCGTGTGCCTTCTCTTGGGTGCTTTTCTTCATTTGCCTTGCCTTGTCCAACTTTGATGTGATGGGTTTTATTTTATCTTATTATGTTTTATTTTGTCATATTTTGTTGTTTTCTCTTAGAAGCCTGTTCTTTTCTAATAGGAAACAGAAAGGGAATGGGTCCAAATGACGGGGAACTGGGAGGAGCAGAGAGGGAGGGAAAACTGTAATCAGGATATATTGTATAAGAAAAAAAAAATCTAGTTTCAATAAAAGGGAAAATACACTTGAAAGCAAAAACAAAATAAATAACAAAGCCCCAGCACCCCCACTCCACACCCCAGTACTTCTTACCAGGAATCTGGGAGTGGAGAGGGCACCTTAAGAACAGCTTGTTCTGCTTTGAATTTTGTTACTGCTTTTGGTTTTGGTTTTGGTTTTGGGTTGAGACAGGATCTAACTATATTGCCCTGGCAAGCTAGAACCCACTAAGTTGACCACACTGGCCAGAACTCACAAAGCTCCTGCTGCCTCTGTCCCCCACATGCAGGGATCTAAGGTGTGGGCCACCACATCCAGCTCTTTATCTGACATCATGATACATTTTTCTGCTACAAAAGACAAAATATGACTAGGTGCGATGAATCACTTTTAAGAGTTCCTTTACAGGGTTTTTGGACAATAAATAAATCAGCCAGGGGTGGGGATGGGGTGAGGGGAGCCATACACCTTTAGGACAGCCAGGACTACACAGAAGAAACCTTGTCTCGAAAAACAAACAGACAAAATTACAATAAATAAATCTATTCTGTTACCCCTGATGTGGCTGTCTTTAAAGGCCTCCATAAAAGAATACAGTGGCTGTTACACTGTTTCACATTAGGTAACACCCATTTTCATCAAGGCCTCGAGAGAGCTCCGTGATCAGGCCAGCTAAAAGCCAGCTGATGCAAATGGCCATGGACCCTATGTACCCAAAGTTTAAGGCATGGGTCTCTTCCCCTGGTGCCTACAAGCCAACCTCATGAAATCTGATGTGCAGGCCTAGCCCTCATAGCACACGCTTGGGGCTGTCAGGATCAAGAGGTACTTAGGTATTTTATCAGCGAAGTTTACTGAGAAAATAAGCCAGTATTCTTATAAGAGTCCCTATCACCTGCTGGGTGTGGTGGTGCTCGCCTCTAATCCCAGAACTCCTGGCAGGAAGGAGACAGTCAGGCCTAATCAATGAGGTGTGTCTCCAAAGTAAGAATTCTAACCACCCGCTGAGTTCTAGAGTTCTAGTGTGCTCACTGGCTCAAATCTGAGGGAGGAGAATTTTCCCAGCCCTCCCCAACACCGTCCTTACCTTGTCAGTTTTAGTGGCTGTATCTTTTATCTCTTAATCATAAGTTGTTAGTCTAGCTTCGTTATCAGACAAGATAATCAGTACATTGGGCAGTGGTGCGGGTGGTGTGGCTTCAGGGCAGTCTGGCTCAGACTGCTACACCCATTTAGTGTGTGCATTATGGTTTTTCAGAGACATTTTCACAATGACTCTCAGTAGTGGTTTCTAGTACCTCAGCACGTATGCGCGATGTTCTTGCTGAAACAGCCCCTTCCTCCTCCCAGCAGACAGATGCACACGCGTGTGTGCTCGTGTCCTCCCCTGTCAACTGCTGTGTGCTATGCTCACCAGGTTTTCCTGGCCAAATACAGGAGCTAGTTAGTAGAGGAGGCGCATGGGCTGCAGGGCGTGAGGACATTGTGCTTGGGCCACGGAGCCACAAGTGGTCACCACTGACCTGATGTAGAGGTAGGAAAGACGTAAGACTGGTTTGTCTAGAATTCTGCAAGTGGTGTCCTGGATAGCTGGCAAAGCCTTGGGGGAAAGTCCAGGGGGAGCAGCAACTACCATTTCACTTGGCAAGCATTATGTAAATTCTCTATTTTGAAGATTTCTTAAGTGTGTATATGGTAGGTGTATGGTGTGTGCTCACAAGTCGCAGTAAGCAACGCGTCTGCTGGTACCCAGAAAGGCTGGAGGAGATCACCAGATTCCCCTGCTGTTGAATCACAGGTGGTTGTGATTCCCGATGTGGGTGCTGGGACCTGAACTCGGGTTCTCTGGAAGAGCAGAAAACACGCTTACCTGCTGAGCCATCTCCCAAGCCCTGAATTCTCTTAATGCCCTGGCTGATGGTCCATTTTGTTCATCTTAGCTGTCTACATTCAGAATTTCAAAAATATAGCCCTCAGTTGCTATTGTAGCTGTTTTAGCTGTTATTTCAGAAATGAGTGCAGTTTATCCCAGACTGTTTCGTTATGTATTCTGACGGGTTTCCTAGCAGCCTTGATCAAACTAGTTGTCGGTGTGGTTCAGTTCATGCTCCCTGTGTTTCGGGAAATCATTGGATTTCAGAAGCATGGAGTCCTTGTTAATTAAGAGCTGTTAAATGATAGGATCTTAAAACTCTGCAGCAGAGGTTGAAGGATGAGAACAGCTAGATTGAATGACAGCTGCCAGACTATTAACCAGACTGTCTTCCCCTGCTCCTCCCCCTCAGCTCCCGGATGGCTCAGAGATACCCCTTCCTCCCATTCTGTTGGGTAAGCTGGGCAGCGATCCCCAGAAGAAAACGGTGTGCATTTATGGGCACCTGGATGTGCAGCCTGCGGCCCTGGAGGATGGCTGGGACAGTGAGCCCTTCACCTTGGTGGAACGGGAAGGTAAGGGCACCCAGTGCTTGCCACCCAAGTGCTCAGCATTGGAAATAGTTCTGGAGATGCTACATTTGGGAAATCACTAATATTCTCCTGGGGTTTTCTCTTTCTGGTTCATTTTTTTAAACAGAATCTAGAGACTGGGTTCTGGAAATTTCTCATTTGTGCCTCGGTTCCTCAAAGTTCAGAAACTTTTCTTTTCTTATGACAAGTCCTTGGTGGGAGCCTGCCAAGCTTCCTTCAATGCTAACATCTTTTCCAGAACATTCTTTGTGATTTGGGGCCACAGAGTCTGCAAAGGCAGCCTCTCCTTCTCACTCCCTGTGATGCGCTCGGCTTGCATTCTGTGGTCACTGCTCTGTCTGGAGAGCCCCCTAGGGCCCAATTCCAGGCCTCCTGAGTGACATGTCCTGACTCCTTGTAGACTGCTACATGCCTGTGAAATAGGAAAGTTATTTTTATTTAACACATCCATATGAAACCCATCCAATACTGGGGTCCTCCTCACCACCTAACTGGGACGTACCCATTGCTTTTAGAACTCCACCGGCACTTGGGTCTCCTAAGTTTCAGACCCACACATCTGTGTGGTAGTTCACGGCCACATGACTTCAAGCTGTCTGGACTGGGCATTCCCTTCTTCCTTCCTTGGACCCTCTGTCATATCCTTTGAACAGCACCCTCTTCCACCACCTATACCAGAAACAGGACTGTCCTGTCCCTGCCTTGGGCCATCTCTAGTCCCTTCCCAGCCTCTGTCCTGCCCTTGCTGAGGACACCCCAGTGTGGATCCTGACAACCTGACCACACTTCTTTGAACCTAACACCCCTCAGCGATTCAGATTAGGGTTCCAAATTGGGACGAGAGGATAGTGTGTACTTAGTGATTTGTGACCATGGCCATGGGCTTTTAAAGCAACCAGGCTCTGCATGGTTGTGTTAGCTGTGTAGGGCACATAATCTTAAAGGGCTAGTTACCTATAGGGTTTCCTGGAGACGCGTGATGAATCTCTGTGAATCCTGGTCCTAGCCATCACTATGAAAAGGGAAAAGTAACACAGACACCCACATGACTGCCTCTTGGATTGCAAGAAATTGTCTCTGAATTTAGCATAGGGTTGGATGGAGACCCAGGCTTTTAAAGTGTAAAAGGCCCTCCCCGCTCAGGACAGCGGTGTGAGTTGGTGTCTCAGCATTATCAGAGGTTCGCTTGAGGAAAGGTCTTCAATTTGTTGTCTCTAACTGGATCTGCTGACTGTTGCTCCAGGCAAGCTGTATGGGAGAGGCTCCACGGATGATAAGGGGCCAGTGGCTGGCTGGATGAATGCCCTGGAAGCCTATCAGAAGACTGGCCAGGTACACCCCCACGTCAGATTCTGTCCACTCATCAGGTCGTGTGAGTAGTGGTGTAAAGATCACTCGAGAGGAGAAAGCGAGCCCCCACCTTGGTCAGCAAGGGAGACGTAGATAGAAGATTGCAGCTGTTTCTACTCTAGAGATCATTAAACAGTTCATTGTCCTAAGGATGCTCAAAGGTCAGGTTATCACCACGCTGCAGGATTCTTGCCAACCTTAGAACATCTTTGATCCTCTCCTTTCCTTCTGTGCTGGGATCAAACCGATCCTCATGCACACTGGGAAATTCCTGTACCACTGAGCTGGATCTCCATCGCCAGTGGGAACTGAATTTTATTTTATTTTATTGTGACTGTTTTGGGGCTTTTTTGTTGTTTGTTTTGTTTTGTTGGTATTTTTGTTATTGTTGTTTTATTCTTATTTTTAGGTATTTTGTTTTTTGTTTTTTTAAAGACAGGATTTCTCTGTATAGCCCTGGCTATCCTGGAACTAGCTTTATAGACCAGACCAGCTTCAAACTCACCGAGATCCATCTGCTTCTGCCTCCCGAGTCTGGGATTAAAAGTGTGCGCCACCCTTGCCCAGCTTGTTGGTATTTATTTTGTTGTTGTTGTTGTTGTTCGTTGATTTTGAGATAGGGTCTCAGTGTAGCCCTGGCTGGCCTGTAACTTACAGAGCCTGTAACTCTGCCTCTCTAGGGCTGAGATTATAGATGTGCACCACCACCCCCGGCTCCCAGATGTGACTTTGGTGGATTTGTTTGTTTGATACAGAGTCACATTATATAGCTCAGGCTGGCCTTGAACTCATGACAATCCTCCTTCCTCAGCCTTCAAGTGCTGGGATTATGGGCGTGCGTAACACAAACTTGACTAACATGAATTTTCAACCTTTGACCTTACCCATGAGTATGGTCCCTAGCCAGAATGTAATGGACTTTCTGATGTTGCACAAATTCTTTTCTCTCTGTGGTTTATATGCTCCTAAAATATAAATTTTAGATTATTTTGAGTGTTTCTTTTTTTGGGGGGTCTCAAAGTTCAAAATTGATAAAGTATAGAAAATGGGGTGGGGGCAGTTCTAGAAACCTAATTCTCGATAGCTTCTAGTGTTGTTCCCTACTCAGTTTTCCGGTTACCTTTAACCTGGCTGTGATCGTGCTGTTTGGACAGTCTTTGCGTATGAATTTTATTTCACAAACGTGATAAAATAAGAATAAGTAGTTTTGTCAAAGTGTGGAAAATCAGATCAGGAAAGAGGCTCCCATGCTCTTTGTCTGGGGAGGATCTCCATGAGAGAAAACACATTTCCAACACACACGCTTGGCCTGTCCAACAGCCAATCCTAAAAGCTGGGCACAGAAGCCGGGAAGACTCAGCAACTGCAGGGCTCCTCAGGTGTTGGGAGGATCTGGAAGGGAGGGTACACAGGACAGAGCTCTGAGCCCCTTCACTTAGAGCTGTTGAATATATCGAGGTTCCAGGAAAGATTTCACTTGGGACAAAAGATGCAAACAGGTGGGAGATGGGGCTTCCAGGCTTTGGACCCTGCGGCTCTGTCCTGTGTGTGGCCCTAGCCAGCTGCCTGCTCGTGTGCAGCCTCCTTGCTCATCTGTGGATAGGCTGGCTCCCTGCTTCATCCTGTGGAGCCAGAAGAGCTCTTAGAACATGACCCAGATTCCAGCGCTGTGCTGAGATTCCGGTTAAGCACCTCAGGACCTCTTGGCTTCTGTGTTCAAAGCGATGCTGGCAGTGTCGATGACCTTCCCAGTGCAGAAAGGTCTCACTTACACTTAGCTGAATTCTCTCCTGACTCCTCTTAGTGTGTGTGTGTGACTTGTGTGTGGGTGTCTGAGAGAGACAGAGAGAGAGCTTACAAGTGTTACTTGTGTGGGGGTACATTTGCCCAGGGGTATTCATATGTGTGGAGGTCTGAAGCTGAGTTACAGACAGTTGTGAGCAGCCATGTTTGTGCTGGGAATGGAACCCTGGTCCTCTGTAAAAGCAGTCGTTGCTCTTCAGACCCTTCTCCCTGCCCCATGGCTTCCCACACTCATTGGCTCACCCTGTCATGGCAGGGATCCCTGGGCAGGGCATACCTAGGCATGGTACAGGGCTTTTCTTTCTGACTCTAGACTCCCACAGGCCAGTGAGAGAGATCTCATATCTGAAGCTAAATTTCAGAACAGTCTCTTGTGTGTGGCTTCTGCAAGAAAAGTAAGAAAACCGACTGTCTTGTGATGTCCCTGTCCCAGGAGATTCCTGTCAACCTGCGGTTCTGCCTGGAAGGCATGGAGGAATCTGGCTCTGAAGGCCTGGATGAGTTAATTTTTGCCCAGAAAGATAAGTTCTTCAAAGACGTGGACTACGTCTGCATTTCCGACAACTACTGGCTGGGGAAGAATAAACCGTGCATCACCTACGGCCTCAGAGGCATCTGTTACTTCTTCATTGAGGTAAGAGCTGAGTCCCTCTCTAACCCACAAGCCTCTGTGTTCTCCCGTACCCTGACACAGGCAAATACCAAGAAGTTAATCACATGTGAAAGAGGAGCTCTGAGCTTCCCAGGGCCCCTATTGGGTTCCATAATCCATCCTAATCCCCCAGGCACGCAGCTCTGAGGTCAGAAGTCCAATCTCATGGCAAGTTCACATTAAGACAGTATTATCTGTGATATCGTATTAAAGTGGATGAGATGACAGCAATGCCAGGCCTTCTAAGATGACTTGGACAAATAAGCACTCGAACACTTCCTTTAAAAGTTAAAACATTCAGCCGGGCAGTGGTGGCACACGCCTTTAATCCCAGCACTTGAGAGGCAGGTGGATCTCTGTGAGTTCAAGGCCAGCCTGGTCTACAGAGTGAGATCCAGGACAGCTAGGGCTGTTACACAGAGAAACCCTGTCTCAAAAAACAAAAACAAACAAATCAAAAAGTTAAAGTGTTCATACTTTAGCAGGTAAATTCTAATTCCACATCTGAGTTTTCTTGAGAGGATGGGGACTCTACCAGGTGAGCAGGGAGTGTGGGCAGACTGCGACACAGGTGGAGGTCTTCTCCCACGGGCATGACGATGTGGGTCCTGCTGAAGGTCTTTATCGCCTCATAGGGCAGAATCCATGGCCATAGCTGTACTGAGACTGTGCATGTCACAAATACTTCTGAACTGTGAGGGAACTTCCCATTCCCTTTAGAGATGGAAGTCTAAGTACCCGCTGGTTACCTGGCTTGCCTGGTTGTAAGACTAATTAGTACTAAAGTGAGTTTGATCCACTTTTTTCATGTTAATGGGTTCATGCTCCATGCTTGGTTTTGCCCTCTGAGGAAATATGTGCAGGGTCTCTGCAAAAAAAACAAGATTCTGTCCTTCCTTTTAAAGGGGTTATCAGTGTTAGAGAGGCTGCTCTGCACCATGCTTCTACCTGTGGCCACCATTCCCTGTGCACCTGCAGACCGCATTCCCTGTGCACCTGCAGCCCGCATTCCCTGTGCACCTGCAGCCCGCATTCCCTGTGCACCTGCAGCCCGCATTCCCTGTGCACCTGCAGCCAGTATTCCCAGGAGTCTGCACATCCAGGAGTCTGTCTGGTGTCTGGTTTTCTAATTGGAAAATGCCTTGCTTTGCTTCTTAAGGGAGCAGATTTGGACTAGAAAACTGTCAGTCTTACAACTGTTCTTTGTCAATGCAATGTCACATAATTAAAAGAAGCTCCCACTAAGCCATCAAATAAAGTGACCTTTTGTTTCTGTCCAGGTGGAATGCAGTGACAAAGACCTCCATTCTGGAGTGTATGGTGGCTCAGTGCACGAGGCCATGACGGATCTCATTTCACTGATGGGTGAGCTTAGGGCTGGAGCTCTCTGAGTCAGCACTTGGTCACTTAGGGAAGTGGGCAGGGCACTTTTTCTAAGCTATCTATGCATGTGCCTGATATGTTTCAGCATCCTTCATGAGCCTACCCAGCCATGTTTCTAATTAAGTTTCTTTCCTCTGGGCATTGTTTTATTTAAAAGGACCTGTGTTTCATCTCTGCCCCTTCCTGTCCTTCCTGCTCCTATCCCATATGTCATCCCAGCTATAGAGCTGTTCTCCATCCAGTGGATTGGCCCTCAATCCTGCTCAGTCTGTCCCTTAGAATCCCTGGATGCTGTCGTTCTTGTGGGCATGGTTTTTACGTCTCTCAGAAGGCATCTGCTTTGATCTGTCCCAGCTGGCCATAATTAGGTTCACCTATTTGGTCAGCTTCTGGAGAACAAGAACCCCAGCTTCCTCCAGCATCCTACTAGCTTAAAGCTGAGTGGAGCTATTGCCTCTGTGTGGTTTTGTAACCTCCTTCTCTCATCCTGCATCCCAGAACAAGGGCCCTGCAGATGAAGTGACATTGCATCTGTAGTTAGAGTCTGCCCTGTTCCACTCGGGGGGCCCTGCAGGTGAAGTGACATTGCATCTGTAGTTAGAGTCTGCCCTGTTCCACTCGGGGGGCCCTGCAGGTGAAGTGACATTGCATCTGTAGTTAGAGTCTGCCCTGTTCCACTCGGGGGGCCCTGCAGGTGAAGTGACATTGCATCTGTAGTTAGAGTCTGCCCTGTTCCACTCGGGGGGCCCTGCAGGTGAAGTGACATTGCATCTGTAGTTAGAGTCTGCCCTGTTCCACTCGGAGGGTCCTCGCAGATGAAGTGACATTGCATCTGTAGTTAGAGTCTGCCCTGTTCCACTCGGAGGGTCCTCGCAGATGAAGTGACATTGCATCTGTAGTTAGAGTCTGCCCTGTTCCACTAGGAGGATCCTCGCCAGCTGTAGAGGACCAGAAATGCTGGCTAGTGTGGGTTTTTAGGTTTGTGTCCTGGTGTGCAATGGGGGCTCATGTACCCTCCACCTGCTCCTCAGTCTCTCTCTCTGGAAAACAGGGGTGAGTAGTGATCCTGCTCACTTCCGTGGGGCTACCTGACTCACCACCATGATGCACCCGGTGCTCCTGGCCCCCTGTCGCCACCTGGCCATTTGCTCTGGTGCCTGAGCTTTTGGAATCAGGACCACCCAGAACACTTGTGCGCTGCCCCGGCTAAGCATCCCACCTTCTGCCACTTCCCCCAGGCTGCTTGGTAGACAAGAAGGGGAAAATCCTCATCCCCGGCATCAACGAAGCCGTGGTTCCTGTGACAGATGAGGAGTGCCAGCTCTATGACCACATTGACTTCGACATGGAAGAGTTTGCCAAGGACGTTGGGGCTGTGACCCTTCTGCACAGCTGCAAGGTACCACTCCCTCATGCCATGCCCAGGATCCATCTTCACAGCTACAAGGCGCTGCTCCACCCACCCTCCCTCCCCCCCCCCCCCCCACACAGGCCACCATGCTGACAGGCTCGCCCACCTCGCCTCAAGGACATCCAGTGTCAGTGGTTCTTCCTCGGAGGGAACACGTCAACAAAAGCAGGGTGTGGTCAAGCTGTTAGGGTTTTCAGATGTCAGGATCAGCCTTTGACCAGGTTAATCTCCAGGTGATCGACCATGACCCATGTCCGTGGGGGACATGTGCAGAGCGGGCAGAGCCCTTTCCTGCCACAAATCTGTTTGTTTCCTATGGGTTTGTGGACACCTTGCCACAAGGCCCAGAGATTAAGCCAAGCATGGAGGCAGAAACTGTCTGCCATTACTTCATTGGTAGGAGAAAAATTGTTATCTTAATATAGTTATTGTCTTAGGGGTGTGGATATCAGTTCATCACCTCGGTGTAGCCATGATTAACAGAATCTTGCACCAGCTCCTCTAGGACCCAGGGTCGGGGCAGGAGAGGAACAGGCCAGGCTGGCTCCTGAGTTTCATCTTCCTCAGAGTCAAAGGAATGAATAACTATAAATGGCTGTGCCATCAGTCAGGCTGGGTACAAGGCTGGAGGGCATGGCTAAAAAGAGGTGGCAGGCCTGGCTAGAGTCCTAGGGAGTTGCTCCTCAGTTTGACAAGAGCAGAGGGAGGAGCAGAGACATCTTAGCCTGTTGAGGACTGAGGCGCACAGCATGTCATGCCAGCGTCATTTGCCATCACCTCTTGAGGCCATGACGGCTGCACGGCCCTCCTCTGAAGTCTGAGGTGGTGATTCCAGTACACTGGGTGGACTCTGACCAGCCCTCCAGGGTGGGGTCCCCGTGTCCTCATCCACACCTCCAGTGTAGACATCCCATCTCCTTGGTGAGCAGCTGTGCCCTCTTGTGCTTCTGCAGAAAGACATCCTGATGCACAGATGGCGGTACCCGTCCCTGTCCCTCCATGGAATCGAAGGGGCCTTCTCTGGTTCAGGGGCCAAGACTGTGATACCCAGAAAGGTGGTCGGCAAGTTCTCCATCAGGCTCGTGCCAGACATGGTGCCTGAGGCCGTCAGCGAGCAGGTACGGGGGATGCAGGATGCCAGTGGGGGAAAAGTTGTGGGGTCCACATAGCAACCGAGAGCTGCTGGATGCTAGAACGGTAAGATCTTCCTCCTGGACCAAAGCCTCCAGCTCAGACTCCTGCCCCTTGACATTGGTTGTAAGAAGCAAGGCCGCGTGAGCGAGCCTTACACACCGCAGACTGCTGAGGCATGTGAAAATATGGCCTCTGACCTCACCCCAAAGCAAAGGCTCATGCGTGGTCACATGTTAGCTGCTTCCCTCAGAGGTGAGGATGGAAGGGTGGATCCGGGCAGCTGCGGGTCAGCGAGGCTCGTGGAGGATGTGCCTTGTTGATGAGAGAGACTTGGTAAAGAGATGGAACCAGAGGCTCTGGGAAGCGGGCACTGGAGCCTCCCTCCAGAGCACAGGCTTTTCTCTTGAGGGAGCAGCTCTAGATCAACCCCAGCCCTAGTTTTGTTTGTTTGTTGTGGTTTGACGCTTTGTTTACATTTATTTGTTTTGCTCGAATGCTTTGCACAGATATATGTCTATGTGCCACGTGTGGCCCTGGTGCTCACAAAGGCCAGGAGAGGACACCAGATCCCCTGGACCTAGAATTAGACGTGGTTGTGAGCCATAATGTGGGCCCTAGGAACCGAAGTGCTCTTAATGCTGTGCCGTCTCTCCAAGCATCCCCCACCTTGGCTTTATGTGTCTCAGACCAGCCCAGAACCTTCCTGGCTGCTGGAATGGCGGGTGTGCACATTGTATAGCATATATTAGTGTTTTTTCTCTCATTACTGTAACAAATATACCTGAAGAATACAAAATATAAATATAAAATATGCCCAAAGAAAGCAACTTAAGGAACAAAAAGGGGCTTATTTGGCTCACAGTTTAGGGGTACAGGCCATCAGGGCCTGCACCTGAGGCAGCTAGTCACGTGTCCTTAGTCATGGGGAGAAAAGATAAATCCCGAGCTTGCCATGCTCTTCCCCCTCCCCTTTTATTCAGTCTGAGACCCCGCCTTTACAATGATGCTGCCCACATCCAGGGTGGACTTCACCCTTCAGTTAAGCTTGCCTGGAAACACCCAGAAGTGTATTTCCTACGTGATTCTAAATCTAGTCAGCTTGCTGAGAATTGGCCATCCCAAGTGTCAACCCAGGAATTTTAAGACAGAAATACCCTGTCTGTTGAATGAATCAGGTCAGACCGCATGGTCTTTATTCAATTTGTAACTATTGTCATAACTTGTTATGAAGTCTGTGTCGAGGGTGAACTGATTAAATTAACACATTGCCTTTCAGAACGGTTGTGTCGCCTGCTTAGGTCCTCTCTCTTGCTGCTGGGATCACGCGCGTCAGCACCCAGCAGCAGAAAGTGAAGCTGACACAGATCCTTTCTAGACTTGTAGCTGCTGCATAGACCCACTGTGCCCAGCTCGTTGTCATGACATCGAGACGCTCTGCAGATTCTTCTCTGTGAGTCAAATGCCGATTATAAAATTACCTGTGTCTCCTCTGCTTATGGTTTAGGTTTCAAGTTACTTGTCCAAAAAGTTTGCTGAACTGCAGAGCCCCAACAAGTTCAAGGTGTACATGGGCCATGGTGGGAAGCCCTGGGTATCTGACTTCAACCATCCCCATTACCAGGCTGGGAGAAGAGCCCTGAAAACAGGTCAGTTGCCCTCTACAGGTGGATGCCAGGGTCCTGGGAGTGTCTGAGGACTCTGGTGTAGCATGTTGTACTCATGACATGTCAGTCGTGTTGTGAGCAACCCTGAAGTGTGGGGTGAGATTGGGGCCTGAGTCTCTGAGAATAGATCCTAAATGTTGCCAAGTACCTGCTCTCTGGCATCCGGGGCCCAGAGTTCACCATTTCTCTTTATTTTGCTTTCCCCAGTGTTTGGCGTTGAACCTGACTTGACCAGGGAAGGAGGCAGTATTCCTGTGACCCTGACCTTTCAGGAGGCCACAGGCAAAAATGTCATGCTGTTGCCCGTGGGGTCAGCAGACGATGGGGCCCACTCCCAGAACGAAAAGCTCAACAGGTAAAGCAGGGACCTGAGGCCTGAGGTTGGGTTGCCTCCCCCAGCAGGCATAGGGTCTGCGGTTGCTGCTTTTGTCCCATGTGGTCTGATAGTAAGACCTGACGAGAGGCAGGCATCAGGCCTTCTTAGCCGCGTTTGCAGACAGGGTCCAGCTAGCATTCTCTGCTCATCCTGCTGTTCTTGTGGCGCCCATAAAATACCACTTCATTCTGAAACATTACACCTGACAGGCAGATATGCTGGGGCTTCCTCCAATCTGCAGCAGGCAGACAGTCTTTGAGCAGCAAGGAGGAGGGACCTGGGCAAGCAGGCTGCAGGCGGTGTGGAAAGATAGGAAGCAGAGAGCCGGTATGAGTCACAGCACAGAAAACTGCTTCCTGGGCTATGGGTCAAAGAGCTGATCTTCAGAGACAACAGAAACCCTTTCACTCCCAGGTCCTCGGTGAGATAAAGCACGAGACCAGGGCAGGCATGTAGTTAGTGGGTTCCCCCTATGTTGGGGGCCCACCATCCAGCTCTCAAATGATACATGGAGACTTAGTCTTACTAATGAATTCCCAGCCTTAACTTGGCTTATTTCTAGCCAGCTTTTCTTAAATTATCCCATCTCCCTTTTGCTCTGGACTTTTACCTTTCTCCATTCTCTTCCTTTCTTGCCCGCTTACTCCGCGACTGATGTGTGGCCCCTGCATCCTCTGGTCCTTCTCTTTTTCACTCCTCCCTCTTCTTTTTCTTATTTATTTTCCCTGCCTGCCAGACCTGCCTTTTTCTCTCTCCTGCCTTGCTGTTGGTCATTCAGCTCTTTATTGGACCAATCGGGTGTTTTAGACTAGCAAAGTAACACAGCTTCAGAGAGTTAAACAAATGCGACGTAAAAGAATGCAACACGTCTTTGCATCATTAACCAGATATTCCACAACATAAAAGAATGTGACTAGCTACTATTCCACAACAAGGGATTAATAACAAGCTCGTTATCGTAGTGAGGAATGGCCGAAGAGGGTGTCACTCTCAACTTGTACTTAGGGACCAACCGCCAGGTTGAATTTTAAAGTCACACCACGCTTCAAGCTGGAGTAGGGTTGTCTAGAGACCAATCAGTAGGAGTAGTCACCGCCCACCTGGATACGGAATCCTTGGGCAGCAGCTGATAACTGGTCGGTGTTTTTCTTTTGTTTTGTTTCTCTATTAGGCACAACTACATAGAAGGGACCAAGATGCTGGCAGCTTACCTGTATGAGGTGTCTCAGCTGAAGAACTGAGAATCTCATTTTCTACAGAGTGCTTCCTGCCCAGGAATGATCTGCCCTTTGCCCCTTCTTCCTTCCAGCTTTCTTTGAAAAGCGGAAGTTTCTTTTCTCTGTCTCTCGGGTTACAGGCAGACTTGCAGGAATGAAGACCATGCCTCCAGTTGTCACCAGGGTAGAGTCAACTGTGTCAGACAGTTGAAAAAGTTCAGTCCTAAGGCTTTTTGGAGACAACTGACTGGCCCAGGTTCAGAGGAAGGAGTACTCAGAAGTGGTCAGTGTGACTTCCCCTCCAGAAAGTAGCCAGAGTCTAAGAGCCCCAAGTCTGTGAGAGGTACTGCCCGTCATGGACTTGAATGAAGAGGATGGATTGTTCTCTGCTTTCTGCCTCCCGTGAGCCTCACAACATCCAGGAGCTTGTGCTAGGACAGCGCCATGGTGACCCTCACTGTGCTCTGTAGCCCTTCTTAAGACCCTAGCTGAGCTCCACTGGTGTCCCCTGCTGTTGAAGTCCCTCGGAATCTATCTAAATGGCCCTAGTGGAAGCATCAGTCCAGAGCCAGCTACCCTGCTAATAAAGGTGACGAGGAACCCCTGGAGGAGTTGCTGTGGTCTCACTTTCCTGGGAAATACGCATGCAGGAATTCAATCTGGTCCTTGATCTGTGGAACGCACTTGCGTGTGTTGTTAGGTAGTGTCTGGGCACTTGTCACCTCATAACACAAGACTTATATCCACCCTTCTGCCTTCACATCAGATTCCTTAAAGTGGCAGTTGCCAGGGCTGGGTCAACAAAGTTGCAAGGTGAGTCAGGAACACCTTGTAGTAGAAGATAATGGTAGGGATGCAGAAACCACCCTGAGAGCACACAACTGCCAAGGAGTGGCTAGAGCCAGGATGGTACCATAGTAGAGGATCAGGAAAATGAGGCAGATGAATTGCCATGGGTTCAACACTAGCCCGGGGTATAGTGTAAGACCCTTTCTCAAAATCGTAAGCTAACAGAAAAATGACTTCAGAGTTATGGCCTACAGAATAAACGACTACCCATCTCTACTAATTCAAGCTAAGTGGTGAACGGGCCAGGATTCTTGCGAAGGAAAGGGGAATCCTGCCGTATCACCACAGTGGCTGCAGTGAGCTTACCGCAGGTGTACTAAAAAGCTTCAACCTGGGTGTTTGCATAGTCTGAAAGTATCTTCCTAAGATCCGTGGTTCCCAGAGAAAACCCAGTGACTACAGTGGAGAAGCCCAGCAGACACCTGGACCAGGTGAGCATTCCTATAGTGATGCTGGTCAGGGACCCAGATCCTTTCTGCCTAAGACCACAGCAGCTCTCGGGACTTCTGACTCTGTGAGGAAATACCAGACACTCTGAAACTACAGAACAATCCGAGAAAATCTGGGGCCTCTCACACCCCCATAGAATAGAATTGAACAGAAATCATGACATCATCTCTAAGGTCTAGGCCCCTGCATTCCTCCTGCCCTCCTACACTGGAGTCACAGCCAAGATATCTCCAGGAGCCTGATAAGCTCCCTGCTTAGCTCCTTAGCCACCCCCCATAACTGTCCCCGCTATGTGTGCCCCTAAGAAAACAATCTTATATCAATCGTTTTACACCCCTGTGCTTCTCAAACTGTTGAACTGTCCTTCAGGGTCTGTGCACTTGAACCCTTGTGTCTAGAGAGCAGAGAAGAGCTTTATCCAGGGCTGGTGAAATGGTTAGCTCTCAGCAACAGTTTCCTGAGGAAATAGTCCTGTGGGTGGGGACTTGTGAATATTTATAGCTGGTCTCCATTGTCCCCACATCAGGAAGCTGACCCCTGGGGACTGAACAAGCACCTAGTGTAATTTAGAAAATGAGAGAACTAAACTTAATCTTGGCCAAGAAACAAGGAGATTGCTCTGAGATTAAGAGCACTGGCTGTTCTTCCAGAGGTCTTAAATTCAATTCCCACCAATCACAACCATCTGTAATGAGATCTGGTGCCCTCTTCTGGCCTGCAGACATACATGCAGACAGAACACTACACAAGATAGATGATAGATTAGATAGATAGATGATAGATAGATAGATAGATAGATAGATAGATAGATAGATAGATAGATAGATAGATAGATAGATAGATTCTTCTGGCCTGCAGACATACATGGAGGCAGAACACCATAAGCCTAATAAATAAACAAGTAAATAACTAAAATCTTTAACAAGAAATAAAGAAAGGGAGAGAACTTTTGCCACCACATTGCTAAGAACAAAGAGAAACTTCTGTCCTGAAGGAATAGGAGGCGCTGCATGACCTAGAGAAAGTCAAGCTGTTCCTGTCCTTGTTGCTTTCTGGGTTAGAACCAGTGATGCGATAAATGCTCACGGCTCTGATGGCTGTGCATTGATTAGTGATGATACAGGAAAGTCTGCCACAGCCTCATCCACAGAGGCTTGTAGCCTCGTGTAAAGTTGGTGCACAGGCCTGGCGTGGTGGCTTCTCTGTCCTGTGGGACCAGGATCCTTCTATGCTGCTCTTCTCTCCCACTGTCTGCTTCACCTCTGCATCACCTCTTCCTGGTACAGCCTGTGGGGAGGGGCTGAGGGGAGGGCAGGTGAAGCTTTCCTCGGGCACCAGCCAGGATTAGTTTGCATTTAGCTCTCCAGAGAGAAGTCGCTAGGCCACCCCTACCTGAACGAGAGGCAGGAAGCAGGTCTGTGTGTATGGGGCAGGAGCAATGGCTCAGCAGTTACAAGCGCTTGCTGCTCATCCAGGGGACCAGAGTTCAGCTCCCAGCAGCCACATCACACAGCTTACAATTGCCTGTAACCCAGTCCCAGGGAATCTGACGCTCTTTTCTGGGCTCTGCAGACATCCACCCACAGATGCATGTGTGCATGCGCGCGCGCGCACGCGCACACACACACACACACAATAGAGTAGCCAGGAATGGTGGCACAACTTTAATTTCAGCATTCAGGAGGTAGAGGCAGGTGGATTTGTGAGTTTGAAAGCAGGATTACATAGTGAGAGCCTGTCTAAATAAACAAAGTGTCCTAGACAGTCCTTTTATCAACTTGACACACAGGAAGAAGGAATCTCAACTGAAAAAAATGTCCCCCTTTATTAGCCTGTGGGGCGTTTTCTTAATGATTGATGTGAGAGAGCCCAGCCCATTGTAGGTGGTGTCACCCCTAAGTAGATGGCTGCCTTCGTTAGGATGTCTGTTGTTAGGAAAGGATCCCATGACCTTGGCCATTCTTATAAAGAACAACATTTAATTGAGGTGGCTTGCTTACAGTTTCAGAGGTTCAGTCCATTATCATCATGATGGGGACATGGCAGTGTGCATACCACATCCACGGCTGTCTCGCCTGTGTGACAAAATGCCTCTCAGGTGGTGGCCGTCTCAAAATGAGGGGCCCATGCTTCCTGGAGCTTGGCCCCTGGCGGCTCCCTGGCAGTCTGCTCGAGTTGAGGTGCCTGATTAGCCTCAACGACCTCGTTCACTTTGTTCCTGGCGATGGTTTCTTGCATTGACTCTGCATCTTTTTCTTCTGTTCTATTTTTCTCTTGACAAAAACTAAATCTGTTCAAGGAACCAGGAAACATTCCCAAGGGCTCCTTGAATATGGAGGAACTGATGCGTCAGTTCCCTCCCTTGATTCAGGCCATTAATGTTATGATTAAGACTCTGGCTCGCTCTCTGGGGGAATTTACAGATACCCTAGAACAGAAAGAGCTCATGATAGGAGATTTGGTAGAAGATGGGCAAATTATGAAGGAAAATGTATGGAATGGCATGAGTTACCATTTATGGAGAGGCTAGCCAGAATGAGAAACCTGTGGTTACATTTTAGATAGGAAAGAAAGGCAAGATATTCTTGATAACATAAAACCAGCCATTCAATATTGGAACAAACCCTGGTGGTGGAATCCTGAAGAATGGTGTTTGGGTTACCTTGGTTACCTTGAGGGCAGATATGATTTAGGGCCATGAGAAAGCACAGTTAGTTAGTGGTGTGAGACAAATTTCAAAGAAAAGCTCTGCCCACCTGGCCCTGACCACAAGACTTGCTGAGAATAGTCAATTGTCCTTAATCATTTTTCTATGGAAACTTTTATGTCTACCAACTTCCTTCTGTAATCTCTTAAAAGTGATGCTTGAATTTTAGTAAAGTTGCAGCAGATTCAAATCTCATTAGAGTTGTGTCTGTCTGTCATTCGCCGAATCCTGGGTTCTCCTAAGCCTTCACCCCTGTTCTCCCTCGGTCTTCGATCTCCAAGAGAGTCAGTCCGCGGCATGTGCAGGCAGACATGGTGCTGGCAAAGTTGTTGAGAGTCCTACATCTTGCAGGAAACAGGAAGTCCATTGAGACACTGGGAGTATCCTGAGCATAGGAAACCTCAAAGACCATCCCCACAGTGACACACTTCCTCCAACAAGGTCATACCCACTCCAACAAAGCCACACCTCCTAATAGTGCCACTCTCTATGAGATTAAGGAGGCCAATTACATTCAAACTACCACATCCCATTGCCTGGCCCCCATAACTGTGTAACAATATCATAAGGCAAAATGCATGTAGTCCAACTTCAAAAGTCCTCTTAGTCCAGCACAATCTCAACAATGCTTTAAAGTCCAAAGTTCAAAGTATCTTCTGAGATTCATGCACTCTCTTAACTGTAATCACGTGTAAAAATGAAAATCAAAAAGCAGATCACACACTTCCAACATATAATGACACAGGATATACATTACCATTCCAAAACTCAGGATGGGAACAAAGTGAGAAAATACTGGACCAAAGCAAGACCAGAAACCAACCGGGCAAACTCCAAACTCTGCATCTCCATGCCTAGTGTCAAAATGCTCTTCACGTCTCCAACTCTGTTCAGCTCTGTTGACTACAACACTCTTCTTTCTCGTGGGCTGATTGTACTCCCTGTTAGTATCTCTTCTTGGCAGGTATCCCATGACTCTGGCATCTCTAACATCCGGGAGCCTCCAAGGCAATCCAGGCTTCAACTTTGCAGCTTCATGCTAAGGTCTCTCAGGCCTCCATTCGGGAGCACCCCTGACACATGCTGGTCTCAGCAGCTTTCCTTAACCTTGGGGACAAATTCCATGACCCATTTCTTCTGTCCTTAACCCTAAACCCAGAATCATGTGAAGGTGAAGACAGATGCTAGGGCAATGATCTGCAAGCCAAGGAGGAACAAGGACAGCCTTCATCCATCAGAAATTTGAGTGGAAGCCAGGGGGTTGGGCATATGCCTAGAATCCACGACATTATTTTAAGAGAAAAAGAAAAGGAAGATGAAAAGAAAAAAGAGGAAGAGAGAAAGGAAGAGGAAAAAGTAACAAAAAAGGAGAGAAAAAGGAAGAAGAATTAGAGGCAGAAGGTGAGGCAAAGAAGAAGCAGAAACAGAGATATGAATAGGCACAGGAGGAAGGGGGGAAAAAAGGAGAGGAGGTTGATGGGGAACCTCCTTCAGCCAGTAACCTTTGAGGGACTGGACCAGGTCAGGGCTGGCCTGTCCAGACCTCTCTCTTTCTCTCTCTCTCTCTCTCTCTCTCTCTCTATATATATATATATATATATATATATATATATATATATATATATAGTTCCCGCGTTACACACCTGAGGTTGGACTTCTCGTTCCTATTCCATGAGTTTGTCCCTTATAATAAAGAAATATAATTGAAATCTTTTGGAGTTAGTTTGGGGTTCTTTGACTTGTGCCCTCACCCCCTTTCCGGTAATATCTGGTGCTCACATCATAAGTTGTGGGGACCAGTACACCCCATTTTGGGGCCCCCATGGAAGCCGCATGATGCATTTGGCACTGACTCTCCCTGCCCGCAGCTCCAGCCAGCAGCTTGTGATCCATAGCCGCAATGTGGCCCTCCACAGGCCACTGCCTCTCCAGCCAGGCATCCCCTACCTTTAAAATGGTTAACTGAAAAGCCAATATGGGTTAAACAGTGGCCTTTAACAAAAAAGAAACTGCGGGCTTTAGAACAGCTGGTACAGGAGGAGCAACTAGATAGTTAACATATTGGAGAATCTACCAGCCCTTGGAATTCTCCTGTATTTGTTGTTAAAAAGACATCTGGTAAGTGCGGAATGGTGACAGATCTTAAACTGTCAACAAGGTTATTCAACCTACGGGCCCTCTACAATCTGGAATTCCTGCCTTCTCTATTGCCTAAAGAATGGCCTCTTATAGTTATTGATTTAAAGAACTGTTTCTTTACTATACCTTTACAATAAAAGGACAGAGAAAAATCTGCCTTCACAGTGCCTACTTATAATAATTCTCAGCCTACTAGGAGATACTGACAGACCCTCCTCCCACAGGGAATGCTCAATCACCCCACCCTGTGCCAATACTTTGTCAGTCAGCCATTGTAGTAGGAGGCTACTTGTTTGTAGCCTCAAACCCAGAGAACCACAAACCACAAACCCAGAGAACTTAGACAACAATAAGGACACTAAGAGAGACTTACATAGATCTAATCTACATGTGAAGTAGAAAGTAGAAAAATACAAGATCTCCTGAGTAAATTGGGAGCATGGGGACCTTGGGGGAGGGTTGAAGGGAAGAGGGGAGAGGCAGGGAGGGGAGCAGAGAAAAATGTAGAACTCAATAAATATCAGTTAAAAAAAAAAAGAAATCCTATCTCAAAGAAGCCAAAAATAAAGGAATGAATGAATGAAAAAAAATAAGTCAACTTTTTAACCCCATAATCAATTATTGGGTAACTCCAAATGATTTTATTTCTGCTCTACTTGGCAATTATAACGCATTTAATCATTCTCTTATTCTGCATTAAACAAATAATGATAATAAGCCAAGAGCCCATGAATGACTTAGCCTGTCTTCTCCTCCCACTGTCCCTGAGCTCTAGAACTTATAAAACGTTACCTTTACCATCATAAGAGCAATGGTGTTTTGCATCCTAAGTCGCATATTGTAAAACTAAACGTTGCTGTCCGTGCCTTATATCACTGAATAGCCCAGCCTGGCCGGGAACTCACAGCAATCTCCCCGCTTCAGCCTTTCTCCTTTGGGATTGCGATGTGAGCCCCTATACCTTTCTTAACCCTTTAGTGACTCAGTTTACCAGTCTGTGAGATGGGGCAGCTTCAGAGTCGGCCTCACATGACTGTCCTTGCATGAATGCCAGAGTTCTTTAGAACAATCGCAGCTGTTAAATGCTCAGCTCAATGCTTCCCCATCCTACATATCGTGATAGGAACAAAAGCACTGTTGTAACATGTTGGGACTTCTATTAATGATCAAATCGAGGGTGGTGTGAAGTCCCCCATTGTCTCCAGAGTTCTAGGTTTTAGGGGAATCCTAAGGGCACACAGCTTCACACATGAGGCTTGGCATAGTAGAGGGTTAAACAATGTCCCTGGAGTCCTCCCAGAGGTCCTGGGAGAACCACAGGGGTCACTCTGCAGGGTAGACTGTTAAATCCTGTCCCCAGAACCCTCCCAGTAGCATCTGGGAAGAACCATGGGGGGGGGGTCCTTGAATTCCAAAGAGTCCCCTTTCTGCCCCTCTTAGCAATTCTCCAAGTCCAAGAGAAGTGGAGAGAATGAAGCTAGGTGTTAGGAGGGGGGCTCCCCAATTTCTGCCTGCTCAAAGTGAGGACTGACTCAGAGGCTGTCCCCCCCAACTCACCCCCACTCCACCTACTATGTAGGAGGGAGGCATTGCCAGAGCATCCTTCAGTGACAGGCACTCCGAGCCTGCCTAGGAAAGATATGGCTGCTGTCTGCCTTCTGGGAGCATGTGGCATCTTCTGGCAGGTTTCACCTCTGAGCAGCTACCACCTGCTGCCCCCAGGACACCTGCTCTGAAGGCACCAGGATTTGGCCAGGTTCTGAAGATTCCCCCACACCTTCCAGGCCCACACACCCTTTTCTCTCACAGGACAACCTGTGTGAACAAGAGTCTACCAGCAGCTGAGGCTTTCCTGGTGCTGGGAGCTGGCTGGTGTGGGAGGTCCTCTGTCTTGGTTAGTGAATAAAGAAACTGACTTGACCTATAGCAAGGTAGAAGGAAGGTGGAGTCAGAGAGAAGCCATGTAGCCCCACCGGAGCCAGATGAAGCTTTAGCTGGTAAGCCACAGCCATGTGGTGATACACAGATTAATAAAAATAGGTTAAATTAATATGTAAGAGTTAGCCAATAAGAAGCTAGAGCTAATAGGCCAAGTTCTGTGTGATTATTTCTGTTCTGGGTGGCTGGGAACCAACAAGCAGCCCCCTCCTACAACTGGCCTCCTAGAGAAGCGGCCTGAAGACAGAGGTATTCACAGAGGGGACCATCCTCTGTCCTCCCGGCATGTGTCTCCATGTCTTTCAGCCCTAGAGCAGGCATGTGTCATGTAAGTGCCTGGGCTAAACAAGCTATGGTCTGTTTCTTCTTACCATTCAGGACAAACAGGGGAATGCTATAGCCAAGGGCCTGAACTCTAAAATCTCTCTGTCCTGCGTCAGCCCTCCACACACTGAAGTGAGTAGGAGGAAAGAGACTTCTGTCCCCATAGCACAATGCCCCAGTGTCCAGTGACTCAATCACCCTTTCAAGAAGTTACACTCCTCCCTCTTCAGAAGGATGTCGGGTAGAGCAGAGGGACCTTGATGGCACACATGTGGCCCAGATAAAAGACACCCAGCTCTGGCAGCCAAGTCAAGTCTGATGGCTAGTCAAGTCAGAGACTATCCCTGTGAAAACCCAAAGAATGGGATCCAACAAACCCAGAGAATCAATGTTTGGGAGAGAAGAACATTGGAAAGAAAGAGCTTACACAGAGTTCCCCCAAGATCCCAGGTCACAGGGAGATACCGGCATGGCCAAGAGAAACTTCTATGTCCCAGGTTCCCAAGTCCAGAGTCTGTTGTGAGGAGGGAGACTGCTTGTTCATTTCCGGGCTGCCCAGACTCCTGAAATAATCACATAGAGGGGCGCTGGAGAGATGGCTCAGTGGTTAAGAGCATTGCCTGCTCTTCCTAAGGTCCTGAGTTCAATTCCCAGCAACCACATGGTGGCTCACAACCATCTGTAGAGAGGTCTGGTGCCCTCTTCTGGCCTTCAGGCATACAGACAGAATATTGTATACATAATAAATAAATAAATATTTAAAAAAATAATCACATAGAAACTGTGTGCCTATCAGCAAAGTTTCAGCACATCTATCTCTGGCGGTGGCTCCATGGCATCTCCCCTGACTCAGACCTTTTTTCCTCCCAGCAGTCAGTTTAGTTTTCCCTGCCTGCCTCTCTTCTTTTGCTCTATCAGGCCAAGCCAATCTTCCTTATTAATTAACCAATTGTATTCACAGCACACAAAAGGGAATCCTTTAACAGAACATTTGAAAACTTTAGAACAAAAAAAAGCAAATTTACCTAAGAGAACTAGACGACAGGAAATAATCAGATTGAGAGCTGAAATCAACAAAATAGAAGCAAAAAAAAAAAAAACAATACAAAGAATCAATGAGACAAAGAGTTGGTTCTTCGAGAAAATCAACAAAATAGACAAACCTTTATCCAAACTAACCAAAAGGCAGAGAGAGAATATCCAAATTAACAAAATCAGAAATGAAAAGGGGGACATAACAACAGACACAGAGGAAATACAGAGGATCATCAGGTCATATTTTGAAAACCTGTACTCCACAAAATTGGAAAACTTAAAGGAAATGGACAACTTTCTAGATAAATATCACTTACCAAATCAAGACCAAACAAGCAAATTAAACAGACCTACAACTGCTGAAGAAATAGAAACAGTCATCAAAAGTCTCCCCCCCCCCCAAAAAAAAAGCCCAGGACCAGAGACTACAGTTACAGTGATACCCAAACCACAGAAAGACAGTACTAAGAAAGAGAATTACAGACCAATCTCACTCATGAACATTGATGCAAAAATACTAAATAAAATACTAGCAAATAGAATCCAAGAACACATCTGAACCAACATCTATCATGATCAAGTCAGCTTCATCCCATAGATGCAAAGATGGTTCAACACACAAAAATCTGTCATCATAATCCACCATATAAACAAACTGAAAAATAAAAACTACATGATCATCTCATTAGATGCCGAAAAAGCATTTGACAAAATACAACATCCTTTCATGATAAAAGTCTTGGAGAAAGCAAGGATACAAGGAAAATTAAAACATAATTAAGACAATATACAGCAAGCCAACAGCCAACATCAAACTAAATGGAGAGAAACTCCCAGCGATTCCACTGAAATCAGGAACAAGACAATGTTGTCCACTCTCTCCATATTTATTCAATATAGTTCTTGAGGTCCGAGCTAGAGCAATAAGACACCAAAGGGAGATCAAGGGGATGCAAACTGGAAAAGAAGAAGTCAAACTCTCACTGTTTGCTGATGATATGATAGTTTACATAAGGGACCCCAAAAATTCTACCAAGGAACCTTTATAACTCATAAACACTTTCAGCAATGTAGCAGGATACAACATTAACTCAAAAAAATTAGTAGCCCTCCTGTACACAGATGATAAGAGGGTTGGGGAAGAAATCAGAGAATCAACACCCTACACAATCACCACAAATAGCATAAAATATCTCAGAGTAACTCTAACCAAACAAGTGGAAGACTTGTATGACAAGAACTTTAAATATTTGAAGAAAGAAATTGAAGAAGACACCAGAAAGTGGAAAGATCTCCCATGCTCTTGGGTAGACAGAATTAACAAAGTAAAAATGGCAATCTTACCAAAAGCAATCTACAAATTTAATACAAAGCCCACCAAAATCCCTGCAAAATTCTTCAAAGACCTCAAAAGATGGTACTCAACTTTATATGGAAAAGCAAAAAACCCAGGATAGCCAAAACAATCCTGTTCAATAAAAGAACTTCTGGAGGCATCACAATCCCTGACTTCAAACTCTACTAAAGAGCTACAGTATTGGAAACAGCCTTGTATTGGCATAAAAACAGACAGGGGACCAGTGGAACTGAATAGAAGACCAGGATATCAATCCACACATCTTCGAACACCTGATCTTTAATAAAGAAGCAAAAAATATGAAATGGAAAAAAGAGAACATATTTAACAAAGGGTACTGGCATAACTGGATATCAACATGTAGAAATAAACATGAAAATAGACCCATATCTACCACCATGCACAAAACTCAAGTCCAAATGATCAAAGACCTCAGCATAAAGCCAACCACACTGAACCTTATAGAAGAGAAAGTGGGAAGTACACTTGAACTCATTGGCACAGGGTAACACTTCCTAAATATAACCCCAGTAGCACAGACATTGAGAGAAACAATTAATCAATGGAACCTCCTGAAACTGAAAAGCTTCTGTAAAGCAAAGGACACAGTCAACAAGACAAAATGACAGCCTACAGAAAGAGAAAAGATCTTCACTAACCCCACATCAGACAGAAGTCTGATCTCCAAAATACACAAAGAACTCAAGAAATTGGACACAAAAAGATCACATAATCCAATTTAAAAAAAAATGGAGTACAGACCTAAACTGAGAACTCCCAACAGAGGAATCTAAAATGGCTGAAAGACACTTAAGGAAATGTTCAACATCCTTAGTCATCAGAGAAATGCAAATCAAAACAACTCTGAGATTCCATCTTACACCTGTAAGAATGGCCAAAATAAAAAACACTGATAACGACTTATGCTGGAGAGGATGTGGGAGAAAGGGAACACTTCTGCATTGCTGGTGGGAATGCAAGCTGGTACAACCCCTTTGAATGTCAGTGTGGCAATTTCTCAGAAAATTAGGAAACAACCTTCCTCAAGACCCAGGAAAATACTTTTGGGTATATGTCCAAAGGATGCCCAATTGTGCCACAAGGACATGTGCTCAACTATGTTCATAGCATCTTTGTTTGTCATAGCCAGAACCTAGGAACAACCTAAATGCCCCTCAACTGAAGAATGGATAAGAAAAATGTGGTACATTTACACAATGGAGTACTACACAACAGAAAAAAAATAACAACATCTTGAATTTTGCAGGAAAATGGATGGAGCTAGAAAACATTATTTTGAATGAGGTAACCCAGACACAGAAAGACAATTATCACATGAACTCACTCATAGGTGGTTTTTAAACATAAAGCAAAGAAAGTCAGCCTACAAACCACAATCCCAGAGAACCTAGACAACAATGAGGACACGAAGAGACATGCATAGATCTAATCTATATGGGAAGTAGAAAAAGAGAAGATCTCCTGAGTAAATTGGGAGCATGAGGACCTTGGGGGAGGGTTGAAGGGGAGAGGCAGGGAGGGGAGCAGAGAAAAATGTAGAGCTCAATAAATATCAATAAAAATGTATTTAAAAAGGGGAATCCTATATCCCAGAGTCTACGTGTTTGTTTCACCTCCAGGAGCAGAAGAATAAGGCAGAAGAGACTAGTGACTAGATGCTGCTTTATTGATTGATTTGATGAGCTCTTGATGCACTGTTTAGACTGCCTATTTGACAAGCGTGATTTCACTTGCTTCCTGCAACAGAAATTCCTAGAAAAACAGCTGAAACAACAGGCCGTTGCCCTCAGAAGCTAGCCTGGCTTCAGTCCGCTGGTGACATTACCTCTCTTCCACTCTCATCCCCATCAGAGAACCTGGACCAGCTCTTAGCTGGCTCAGCACTTTACACAAAGCCCCGGCACCACAGGAGCCCAGGTGGTAGAGTTTGGATCTTGAACTCCTAGTATCAGGATCATAGTTACGAGCAAGTCCCAGTCTCAAGGCAGAAGACATCCAGGTCAAACACACATGCCTCCTAAGGTAAGCACTCAAGTGTCCCAGCGGCTGAGCCCTTCTTCTCTTTGCTTGTTGCCTTGGGAAAGTCCTCACTGGGCAATAGACAGCACTCTACTCTACAGGGAACTTGACTGGGGCAACTGGGTTGAGTCTAGTGTAAGGCCATTGTTTGGGACTCGGGGCCACCAACATGAACCCTGAGCCTGAACTGAACACCTTAAATCAGGAGGAGCCTACCACAGCGCTTCTCAACAGAACAGTTACCGAAAAGTAGAATAAACCCTCTGACAGTGGACTGGAGTGCAGAAGGTGAAATTCTGGTGAGTGGAAAGATGGGGTGGTAAAGAAAAGTGGCCTGGTCCTCCCAGTACAATATTAGAGGCCTGGATGGTACCCTACCACAAAAGGCAGACTGATAAAAGAAACACTTAGCGCAGTTATTAATGTATACAGAGCCAGCCAGACACGAAACCCAGAGAAAAGGTCAGTAGGTTGACACCTACATAGTGTGTGTGTGTGTGTGTCTGTCTATCTGTCTGTGTAAGGGACAGGGAGGACTTAAGAGGCATCGTAAGGCAGTAGATGTTGTTTAGAAAAAGAAAAGAGCTGGGAAGCACACAGAAAGGCCTGGGGTGACGTTCCCCTGAGTTCTGGGCCGGCTGGTTGTTTTTCAGTCCTGTCCTTTCCTTTGGTTAGTAGATTTTAAGACTTTTTCTCGTCCTTTGGTAGGCAGAGGACTTCACTAAGAGCCCCTGTCTGTATTTTTTGTTATCCTTGTTGTTTTTCTAGACACAATTTCTTTGTGTGTAGCCCTGGTTGTACTGGAACTTGCTCTGTAGACCAGGCTGGCCTCAAACTCACAGAGATCCACCTGCCTCTGCCTTCCAAGTGCTGGGATTAAAGACGTGCACCACCACCACCTGGCTCCTGTTTGTATTTTTAAGGAAGGAGGACCAGAGGAATCTCCAGACTGGGAAGGCAGGGGGATGGCTGTAGAAACCGGGTTCTGAATTGTTCTCCAACTCAACTTATCAAAGTCCTACACTTAGTGTATGTTGTCTGAGCCACCAAATAGGAAAGACAAATAATAAGAAAAAGAATGCAGAAAATTATATGAGAAGTTAATTTCCATGCACAGTAGAACATGTGTCAAGATGAACAAATAAGGATATCTGAAATCTTTAAGGAAAAATAAAATAATGGCACCCACATGCAGGAATCACCAAGAACAATGAATCAATTCCAAATGAGAAGTTTACACATATAATTCTAGGACTCAGGAGGCTCAGACAAGAGGAATTCAAAACCAGTCTCGGTTATACGGTGAGCTTCAGGCCACTCTAGACTATCTGGTAAGTTACTGTCTCAAACCACCTAAACAAATAAACAAAATAAGGATAAGGAAGACAGCTAGTAACAGGTTTTAAACAGGAAAAGCAGCCCAAGAAGTAGCTCCATGGGTCGTGTGGTTGGAAAAGATTATTCCAAGTGTCACACAAGGAAACACAAACAAAATAAAAGTAACTCAGGCAATATTTACTTTGGCAAAAGTGTGTACAACAGTCCAAGTGGGTGAACATGCCAGGATGAGAAGTTCACTTAGTATGTATTTTACCACATTGGTGGGAGATCAATACAAGGTAGATTATTGAACCTACTTTAAACCAAAAAAGCAACTACTAGTTTTAAATCCTTTGCATTGCTATGGATTTTTGTATACTGATACAAATTCAAGGTGATTTTGGTGAGAACACACTGTACATATGCTTCTCCTCTTGTTCAAAGTATTGAACCTATACAGCTCAGCTAACAACGCAATATAAATTTTTTAAAGTTATTATTGCAAACCATTTAGGATAACAAAGAGACGCAGGGTTAGTTTCCAGTCGCCCAGTCTTGGTAGAGGGTGTGGCTTGCAGTTTCTTTATTACTTCCTTGTATAGTAAGTCTTGTCCCTTGTTGTTGATGAGGCCGCTGTTCTGCCCAGATTTTTCTGAATGTATACACCCCTCTCCAAAGGCATGGTATAGATGGTTTCTTCTTTTTCTTTTATGTACATTTGAGCTTGGTGGAGAATAAGCAAATCACAGCTTAAGCAGACCAGTTTACTTTTTCACTTACATTTCTGTTCCTGGAATGAAGACCATGAACAAAAGCAACCTGGGAGACAGGGTCTGTTTCATCTCATCATTGTAGTCCATTGTGAATGAAAGTCATGCAGGTCAAGGCAAGAGCAGGAGGTAGAAACCTAGAGGGCTGAAGCTTACAGGCTTGTTCCATTTGTTTTCTTACGCGTCCCAGGGCCACCTAACCAGAGGTGGAACCACCCACAATTAGATGGCACTGGCACATCAATCATTAACAACAACAACAACAACAAAATGCCCTACAAGCTTACCTACAGACTAATGTTTTTTCCCTTTCTTTCTTCCTTCTTTCCTTCCTTTCTTTCTTTTTCTTTCTTTCTTTTTTTTTTTTTTTCGAGACATGGTTTCTCTGTAGCTTTGGTTCCTGTCTTGGAACTAGCTCTTGTGGACCAGGGTGGCCTTGAACTCACAGAGATCCACACGCCTCTGCCTCCCGAATGCTGGGATTAAAGGCGTGCTTTGCCACCACAGCCCAGCCCTACAGATTAATGGAAACATTTTCTCAATTGAAGTTTTGCTACTGATTGCCTACACTTAAGTCATCTTGCAGGTACAGGATCGCAGGGATTAGAAAAGAAGGTGGCTGTTTGTCTCTGGCTCTGTGGTCACGAGTTAAGACTCCAAAGATGGTTCCTTTTTTTATGCTTACAAACAGATGGAAGGGTTTCTTTCCCAAGTGAAGGTAATTTTAGTACTGGTCTAAAACAAGGCATTTTTTCAGTTTCAGGGCAAGTTTGACCTCATCAAGGCACGGTAAAAGGGGATTGGCTCTTCTAGGTGTTTGAGATCAAGGTCCTAGATTTTAAAGGCACAAGAGTCAATCCATAGTCTACAGTATCCAGTTAGTCCAAAATTTTTATGAAGTCAGTTTTTTAAAAAAGAATCTTTTAGATTTATTTTACTTTATATGTATGAGTATTTAGCCTGCATGCATATGATGGTACCCACAGAGGTCAGAAGAGAGCATTGGGTACCCTAAATCTAGACTTATGGAGGTGTTTATGAGCCACTACATGTGTGATGAGAACCAACCCAGGTCCTCTGTAAGAGCTACGCATGTTCTTAGTCTCTGAAATATCTCTCCCACCTAAGACACCACCCCCAACACTTTTTTTCTCTGTAGAGGGAAGTGACAAGGTCATTATTCCCTCTGTCCAGTCAGTGCCCAACCTTCATTTTCTCTTGCTAATTAAATGTTCTAAACATTGGACTTTATTTTCAATGAATTGTCATGTAACTTTCCTTTGAAGACTCTTAGGTCCTTTTGTCCCTGTGTTCATTACCCTTGGGATGTCAATGACAGCAAGAAGCCACCCACATACTGAATTGGGTTCACCGGGAGGGCATTCTGTACCTTCTCTGGTTTCATTGATTGCTGATTAATTTCATCTGAGACAGGGTCTTCTCCGGTAGCCCTGGCTGGCCTAGAACTCACTATGTAGAGCAGAATGACCTCGAACGCACAGAGATCTGCCAAAGCGCTGTTGTTTTAAAGAGTTTTTCCAATATCTGTCCAAACAAAATCCATCTAATTAAGTATTGCTGTTTCGTCTCCATCTGGGGATCTTCCCACTCCAAGGAGAAGAGGTCCTCAGCCAAAAAAAAGAAAAAAAAAGCCCCAGCGCATCTTTTAGGTCAACAATACCGAAGCAACTGCAATCGTATGGAATCCTACTGAGGAGCACCTGGGGCTGGCTGACATGGAGTGTTGGCTGTGCACTATCTTGGTTCACTACCCTAAGGTCTGTAAGAACCATTACACTTTCTCACTGGCAAGACTGGGGTGTTAGACAGAGACATACAGAGCATGAAGAGACCATCTCTTGCCAAACCATTAATGATGAGTTTTAATCCCTAACTCCCTTTAAAACACAGGGGATACCGACCTCTTCTTACCACGCCCCCTCGGGTTTCTAGAGTAATCAGGATCGGGAGGATCTGAGTCCCCTTGATTCCCAGCTTTGCTTTGGACTTCAGGAAAGATCATCTTTTTCTGCTTTCAGACTCAATAGGCACCAATAGCCCTATGTGGTGGTCACAATCGATGCTCTAGCACTGATCACAAATGGTGGGTGGTGTCTCCCCTCCTGCTAGCACTGACGAGTCTGGTAGATACAATTGTCCCTGATTCAGTTACCTGTGCCAGCTGGCCCGAAACTACAAGGAGCACAGAAATCGACATCAGGTCCTCCTCCACACTCAGTCTCTGGTCATTTCTGGCTCCCTATAACCCTACCCACCATTCTTGGAAGGCTACGTAGGATTCTCCAGACTGGATCTCCTTTGTCAGCACCACTCATAAGTCAACAGTGTGTGGGCCTTGCCTTCGGCAACGGGAATGAATCTAAGCCAAGCTACTGAGTCAAACTGACTGATTAGACCGCAGTAGAAGGTGGTACAGAAACTCATTTATTGGGGCTTCACCATGCACAGACAACAGTGACAGGGCAGTGATAGATTTACTGAAGGCGGCGGGGGGGGGGGGGCAAGGACAGAAGCGGAGAGAGTATTAAAGACTGCACCGTGGTACAGTCACAGCACAGACAAGGCTCAGGAGACAGGGTCAGACCCAGTGGAGCTGAGAGGAGCAGGAGTCTTTTCTAGCAGTAGGGGATGAGTTAGTGTGTATGAATATATCTAAGGGTTCAAGCTGATTTCCCTTAAGTAGTAAGTTTTACACAGCTGTTGTCTCTCTTGGGGTTTAAATGTTTATATAAGACATCAAAAATATCCTTGGTTCAGGATTGTCAGCTTGTTGGTATGTTTGATTTTAGCTACCTATACATTTCTAGGGAACTTTGCTCCTCAGAAGGGCTGCCTTTGTCTTGGAGGAGGGCTGCTCCCTGAAGAAGGCCCCGCCCTAGCTGCCTCTTGGGTCACTGCCACTCCCCTCTGCAGGAGCCCTTAGACTGTGCTCTGTCTGCCTGGGATTAACACAATCCAGAAAAACCTGAAGGTTTTGTTTTCTTCCTTTTTATTTTGTTCTAAATCAATCACCATGAAAAAATCAGGCTAATAAAATCTACTTTTTTCTGTCATAACAAATTCATCGAAGCAGAAACGGGACAGAGCAGCCTCTGTCAAACAGGGACATTAGGACTCCAGGCGACTCGGTAAGTAACATTTTTGGTGCCTAAATTGACGTTGTCGCTGAACTCTTTCCTGTGTCACAGACAACCTGATAGGCTAACGAGAAACTGAAGGGTCTCAGGTGCAGGCTCAAGAGAGACACCGTGCAGGACTGTTGGAATGAAAAGGTCCTTTAAAGAATTGTGCATGTCGTGACCAGATGGACACGTAGACAGTAGTGGTAGGCAGAGGACAGTATGCCATGATCCTGCAGCCAGGCTCTGTTTCTCTAGCAGGTAGCAAGGAATTGGGTGGGGAGCAGGATAAGTGGCCACCAACTGACATAAATTCACTTCCCCAAGTAAGAAATCCTGGCACCTGGAAGTCTGTTTACTTGGTCTTCCCAGACCAATAGGCTGCCCCTCGGTGTCTGTAGGGGAGGAGCGGCTGCTGGTATTGTGGTCTCAGCCCTAGTCTGAATTCTTCCATTACATGCCCAGCTTTTCCGTCTATATAAAGAGAACTAAGGAGTTTATAGGAAAGAGAAGCAGCAGAGAAGGCCCCAGGGATAATGGGCATCACTGCAGAGACAGCAATGCCATCATTTCTACTGGGTAGTCTGCTCATTGCCAAAGACGTCCAATACAGTAGCAGGTTTGTTTCCAGCTCCCTGCTTACAGCCTACTTTTGGCTGCTATTCATGGTGTAAATGGATTGTCCATAGTCAATGTGACTCTGGTCAAGGTGGTTCAGGATCATTTGAACACACACACTGACTACCCTGGAGCAAGAATTCCAGGTAGGAATTCTGAACAGCAGGTGTGTAATGATTTGGGTTCCTTGTGACTCCACCCAACATTCCAGAAGCCTGCTTAGGATTTTCCGAACTAGGTCCCTTTGTGAGCACCACTCTTTGGAAGTATATAGGCTTCTCTTTTGATTATGGCAATGAGTTTGGCCTCAGCTGCAGCTTCTGGGTCATGCTGGCTGGTCAGAACAGGGTGACACAGAAACTTATGGTTCTTGTAACTTTGCCATGTGGAAAAGCTAAGATTCTGATGATCTGTTCCTTAGGGCCCAGCCAGGGGTGGGTGTCCTGGGAAGAGTTAAAAGTACGAGAAATTAAGATCGGAACACTGGGAACCTTTGTATACAACCGCCAGCAGTAATAAGCAGGAACGCAAGTTCTGAATGTCAGCTGAGGAGGCCTGAGGTCAGATGTCTGCCCCAGAGGCCCCACATCCAGTCTCTCTTTCTGTGCATGGCTCTTCTTCCTGCAACCACAGAAGCCAAGAGTAGAAGGGTTTGAGGTCCAGCATGGCTATAACACAAGAAAACCAACAGTGCTCAAGGAACAAGAGGAGGAGAGCATGGATCATGACAGGGTCCCTTCCAAGGGTGGCGAAGACAGGCTCACTGTTCAAAGTCTGCGTGGTGGCCGGAACCAAATGCTTAGCAGCAGACTGTCCAGTTCTGTAAAGAAGGGAAAGAAAGGGGAACAAAATGGGCAAAGAAGTGAAAAGTGAACCAGATCCTTTATCTGTCCCACCATCAGGGCCACAGGACCCAGTTAGTCCCCAGTGACAGACCTGGTCCCTGACAGTCCTTGTACCCAAAGATTCGAGTGCTGTTCTCCTTCTCTTCCTGTGGCCTTCTCTTCTTGTGGCCTTTTAATTTACCTCAAGCTCCTTTTTCTTTTCTCTGTTTAGAGATTGTCTAACTTCAAAGCCCTGGCTGACCTGGAACTTGCTATGTAGAGTGGATTGGCCTTAAATTCATAGAGATTCACCGGCCTCTGACTCCCAAATGCCAGGATTAAAGGCATGTGCCACCACGTCCCACCTCTTCTGTTGTTAAAAATATCCCTTTTTATGGAAGGCAGTGGGGTTCATGCCACTCCTACTGAGGCACTATGGGCAGCTGATGGCCTCTGGGGGAGAGGCATTTTTTTCTTTAGGGTTTGGCCCCTGGTAGGTGTACCACGCTCAAGTGTATGATCTCATACCCAGGTATATGTGAGCATCACAAATTGGACTGGATGAGTTAGTTTTTAAAGACACAAAATCGAGGGAGGTGGGGTGGACTGGCAGGCATTAGGGGCAGGAGTGGGGGTGAAAGTGATTTCAACACATGAAATTGTCAAGGAATTAATAAAAGTATTTTAATTTAAAACTATCTTAATAACAACTGGATGTGAAAAATTCAAATGTCAATCTAGACAATGGCTTGCCAAGAACTTTTCTGAGATTAGAGACGCAGCTTGATTAGGTGTAACATTTGTACAAGACCCTGCTCCATCCCCAGAACTGAGGGGGAAAGATTTTAGCACTGGGCAGTTCCAAAGAGCTAGCGTGAGTTTTCCTTGGTTCTCCAAGCGGTTGTTTGCTTTTAAGTCTTTGGAAGGCAAACACAGTTGTTTCCCACCTGGTTCTTTACCTACTTGTTATTAGGATCCAGTTGAATCCGCTGTGTCTAGATTCTGGCAAAGGACACCAACAGATCAGCACTGCCACCTGCTGGTCTGAGCTCTTAATTCCCACCAAGAGCAAGCAAGACTTGCGGGCCTCTTATTTTAACCCCTCACTTCCTTTACCCATTTCTCACGCTGGGTAATTGTCAAGTGAGTGACTGTGTGCATGAGGGCTACTTTACATTTGTATTTCAGCAGTCACACCTCACGGTGCAGCCAGGCTAAGCACACAATTCAACAGTTTTTAGAATTTTGTATTCTTTTTTTTCTTTTTTTTTTTTTTTTTTTTTTTTTGGTTTTTCGAGACAGGGTTTCTCTGTGGCTTTGGAGCCTGTCCTGGAACTAGCTCTGTAGACCAGGCTGGTCTCGAACTCACAGAGATCCGCCTGTCTCTGCCTCCCAAGTGCTGGGATTAAAGGCGTGCGCCACCATCGCCTGGCTTTGTATTCGTTTTTATGTTTATTTACTGGGGAAGGGTGTGTGTGTGTGTGTGTGTGTGCACGTGTGTGTGTGCGTGTGTGTGTGTGCGTGGTCAGAGGACTGGGAATGGACTGCTTTGTTTGTTTTCACTGTGTAGGTCCAGAGGGAAGGATGTGTGTGTGTGTGTGTGTGTGTGTGTGTGTGTGTGTGTGTGCGCGTGTGTGTGTGCGTGTGTGTGTGTGTGCGTGGTCAGAGGACTGGGAATGGACTGCTTTGTTTGTTTTCACTGTGTAGGTCCAGAGGGAAGGGTGTGTGTGTGTGTGTGTGTGTGTGTGTGTGTGTGTGTGTGAAGGTCAGAGCGTTGGAATGGACTCTTTTGTTTGTTCTCACTGTGTGGGTCCAGGGAGCCATCAACCTTGGTGAGCAGAGTCACTGCCCACTGAGCCGACAGTTCTTCCCGCAGCACATGAAGGTTCCTGTTTCTCCATGCCCTCACCAGCTCTTACTATCTGACTTTTGGACTTCTAGCTACTCCGGTTGTGTAAAACACTGTGTTAGGGGGTTGTTTGTTTTTTTTCCTTCCACGTAATATCTTGGTGTCTTGTTCATTTCCATATTGTTACCATTATTTATTGTTGTTGTTATTATTTATTATGTTTTAGACAGGTTCTAACTATGTCACCCAGGTGCAGTCTTGTTGAGTTTCACATGGCACCATTTCCAAGTCATGGAAGGCATTTTCCCTAAAGGTACCCAAGGCCATCTGGGTAGAATCCCTCAGGAGTGGCCGTAGGGTGGGGATGGCAGATCGGAGAATGGAGAAAGGTGAGGGAGAGTGGCTCAATGGTTTGTGCACAGATCTCTGCAGAGGCCAGGCAGGGGAAGGAATACCTCAGAATACAGAGTGAGAGACTACTCAGAGCAGGAATAGGAGATGTCCCCAAGCCAAGGCTGCCTCTCAGTGTTACCAATAATGCTGAAACATCTAAGTTTCTTCTTTTTGTAGTTAAGACACTCTAATTGCAGGCACTGGTAAACCCCACCATTTTGCATAGGATTTAAGCATTATGAAGTTTCTATGCTTATCTGTCAGGTTTCACCTGCACTTCTCCCTCTCGCAAGCATTGTCCCTCACACCTGTCATTCAGAACTGGCTCCGTATATAGGAAGTGAATCAGGGAGCAGCTTGTAGTTTCATGGCATTGAGACAAGCTCATTGACTGATAGAGGTAGCAGAAGCACCCATATCTCCTCTGGTTGTGTAAGGATGGCTCAGAAGCCCCTGAGGTCCAATTAAAAATCATTAGTATCAGAAGGTGCTATGCAAGTGCCCAGAGAGAGGAGGAATCAGTCCTACCCAGACGGAAAGCCTGGGCCCCACCAGATGGCCTCGATGAGGAAGAGTGATGCTCTATCTTGAGAGTAACTAACAGCTGTGTAATTAGACTTAAGGCCCACGAGGTAGGAAAGAATTCATGCCTGGCAATGTTAGCCTAGTCAACGGTGCCTGTGGCCAGAGAGGTCATGGACCCTAGAGAAGACTCTACCGGCACCATTTCCCTAAACAAACCTAGCTCCCAACTGTGTTCTATGTATTTGTTCTTATATCCACAGAAAAGTGTTGTGCCCACCTCTACTCAAAGAAGCTTCAAGATTTTTTTTTTAAATGTGCATTGATGTTTTTCCTGCACTCGAGTCTGTGTGAGGGTACCAGATTCCCCTGGAACTGGAGGTGCAGACAGTTGTGAGCCACCATGCTGGGTGCTGGGGAATCAAACCCAGGTTCTCTGCAAGAGCAGATAGGGTTCTTAACTGCTGGTCCCTCTCTCCAGTCCCAAGGAAGCTTCTTCTTGCAGCAGAGGGAGACTGTTAGAGAGATCCAAGCTGGTCAGAAGGCAGAGAATAAATGAGGGTGGGGTGTCGAACCCCAACCGAGATCTACAACCAATGAATCTACAGTGTAGCCCTCTACTCCAGGCTTCAAAATCACTAAAGAAGGGCAGGGAAAGAGTGAGTCAGAAGAGTAGAGTGTCTGCTACTAGATAGTGTCCCCAAAACCTCACAGAGAAAGTGCACCCGTGAACATTCACCACTATGGCTGCTTGAATCGGACAAGCACAACAGTACCAGCGGACACGCCAGCACTGGCGGGGAAACTTCAGTAAGGTCCTACCCATAGGACAACCACAACAGGCTGTTTGCTGTGGGACCACGGCTTTACCCTGTAAAGATTTGTTTCTTGTACTTGCTTAGTAAAATGCTGATTGATCAGTAGCCAGACAGGAAGTAGAGGTGTGGTGACCAGGCAGGAAGGAGAGGCAATGAGAACAGGAGAATTCTGGGAAGAAGAAGCTCAGTCTGCTGTCCTCACCCAGACACAAAGGAAGCAAGGTGAGAACACCTTGCTAATGAAAGGTACCAAGTCACGTGGTTAACACAGACAAGAATTATGGGCAAATGTAAGTTATAAGAGTTAATAAGAGCCAGGCGGTGGTGGCACACACCTTTAATCCCAGCACTCGGGAGGCAGAGGCAGGCGGATCTCTGTGAGTTTGAGGCCAGCCTGGTCTACAAGAGCTAGTTCCGGGACAGGCTCCAAAGTTACATAGAAACCCTGTCTCAAACAAACAAACAAACAAACAGAGTTAATAATAAGAAGCCTGAGCTAATAGGCTTCTTAGTTTATAGTTAATGTAGGCCTCTGTGTATTTCTTTGGGACTGAACGACTGCGGGACTGGGGGGTACAGAAACCTGTCAACAGCTGTTGAGAGTGGGGGCGTCTGTTTTCTCTAGGAACAAGATCCTACATAGATTGCCAGTCCCATGTGTTCAGTCTTAGACTGCATGCACATCTCAGCGATGGTAAACAGACTTGGTGGGTTATATCTACACATGTGTACGTAGCTGCGGTGCTTTGAATCAGAATGGCCCCCATAGGCTTATAAATTTGAAAACAGTTGGTACAGTGTTTCTCAACCTTCCTAATGCTATGACCTTTTAATATAGTTGTCACGTTGTAGTGACCCCCCCAACCATAAAATAATTTTAGTTGCTACTTCACAACTGTAATTTTGCTAGTGTTGTGAATTGTAATGTAAATATCGGTGTTTTTCAATGGTCTTATGGTAACCCTGTGAAAAGGTCATTTTTAACCCCAGGGCGGCTGTGACCCACAGGTTGAGAACTATTGAGATGGTGAAACTGGGAAGGATTAGAAGATATGCCCTTGCTGGAGGCAGTGCGCCAGTCCCAGGTAGTGCACTCCCGCCCTGCCTCCTGTTAGTGGATCAGATGTAAGCTCTCAGCTACTATTCCGGCACCACGCCTACCACCTGTTGCCGTGCTCTCTGCCACAACTGTCATAGGCTCCAACCCTGTGGAACCATGAGCTCCCAAATTAAATGATTCCTTTTATAAGTTGCTTTGGTCATGTATTTTTCTCAGCATTATAAACACCACTAAGGCCGGGCGGTGGTGGCGCACGCCTTTAATCCCAGCACTTGGGAGGCAGAGGCAGGCGGATCTCTGGGAGTTCGAGACCAGCCTGGGTTACAAGAGCTAGTGCCAGGACAGGCTCCAAAGCTACAGAGAAACCCTGTCTCGAAAAACTGAAAAAAAAAATAAACACCACTAAGATAAATACATATATGTGTGTGGCAGTATAGTTAAAGAAGAAGACATTATGAATTTGCTAGGAAGAGTGGGAGGAGATGGAAGGCAGGTAGAGAGGGGATGGAGTGATGTAGATGAAGTGTCTGAAGTTCTCAAAAAAAAAAAGGAGATGCTGGAGCAATGGCTCAGAAGTTAAGAGCACTGGCTGATCTTCTAAGGACCCGGGTTCAGTTTCCAGCAACCATATGGAAGATCACAACTGTTTGTAACTCTAGTCTCAGGGTATTCAGTGTTCTCTTTTAGCCTTCATGGTACCAGGCACACACAAAGTGCACAGCCAGACATGTAGGAAAAACACCCATACACATAAAAATTTTAATTAAGTTAAATTTTTAATCTTTAAAAAGTATATAAATACATATTTATTTTTAAAATGCATTTGTTTTGAAAACGAAGCATGCAGGAAAAAATTTGGGGAGGCACGCACTTCTGGTTCAACCGCCTCTGGTCATATTAGTCCAGCTCATAAGGAGCTGCGGCACTGGGTAGCAGGTTTGCGGAAGCATTTGGAAGGTCAGAAGTCCAGTGACGGCATTGTTTTCACTGTCACCAATCACAGGCTTCATCTGTCCTGGCACTGGTGCTGCTGCTGGGACAAGGAATGCTCTCATCTCCCCCACCCTCGGGGCTGCTGGAGAAGCTCTTCCAGTACATGGACCTCCACCAGGATGAGTTCGTGCAGGTAGGAGAAGTCACACGTGATGTTCTGGTTGCTCCCTTCAGAATCGGGTGGCCTCAGTCTGCTAGGAGATGTGGGTTTTCAGGCCTGATAATAAGATTCCACTAAAAATGGTGGGGACTTCTTATTAGGTTAAAATATCAGTACTCAGCCACGTGGTGGCGCACACCTTTAATCCCAGCACTAGGGAGGCAGAGGCAGGTGGATCTCTGTGAGTTCGAGGCCAGCCTGGTCTACAAGAGCTAGTTCCAGGACTGGCTACAAAGCTACAGAGAAACCCTGTCTCGAAAAACCAAAAAAAAAAGTTTCAGTTTAAGCAGTTCAGGTTCCAACACTGAACCACGAGCAAGGATTACGAATTATTCCATCATGGGCGCTTTTGGTGAATGTCTGCTCAGTTCTATAGCACAGGGGCATGGTGCCTGCCTGGAATTAGGGAACACTCTCTCCTTTTAAAAAGTTATTAATTTATTTCCTTTTTATTCCTATGTGTATCAATTCATCCATTTGATTTTAATTTTGTGTGTATTTATGTATTGCACCTGTGTGCCAAAACCCTCAGAAGCCAGAAGAGGGCACTAGATCCCCTGATCTGGAGTTACACGGGATTGTGAGGCACCATGAGGATGCTGGGGACTGAACCTGGGTCCTCTGCAATAATTGTTCTTAACCAGGGAGCCATCTTGCCAGCCCCATTCTCCTCCCTTACAATTGGAAATCTGAGGTTGGAAGATTAAGGATTTGTCAAAGGCGTATAGGACCGTGGGCTGAGGCGGGCTGAGTAACTCAACTCACGCAGTGATGAATTCAAGTCCCAGCTATGTGCCTAGAGGACTGAATGTGTAGGGATGGGTTCACGGCATTCCCTCAACCTACCCTACCTCATCTTTGTTATTAGATGCTTCTGGTCTCCAGTTTTAAATTAAACCCCAAGCTCACTCATCAAGAGTGTGTGTGTGTGTCTGTGTGTCTGTGTGTGTGTGTACACGCATAGGTGTGAACCCACACGTGCAGGTCAAAATTCAACAGTGTTTCCCTCAGGTGCTGCCCACTTTATTATTTTTTTGTTTGGTTTTTGTTTTGTTAGTTTTGAAGCAAGAGTTTTATTGACTTCTCAAGTAGGGTCAGCTGGATGACCATTGAGCTCCAGCGACCACCTGACTCTGCCTTACCTGTTCTAGGATTACAAGCGTGCACCACAGTGTCCAGATTATGTCTGGACAGAGTTGTGTCTGAGGGATTGAGCTTGCTTGGGTTCTCAACAGTTGCAAGGCAGTCCTTAAAACTGAAATGTGACCTCGTTTCCACTGCTTACTTCTGGAAGTCGCTGTGTTATTAGACTAATCTACGAGATTTCAGGAACTAAAGAGCCCTTGGGTTCCCCTACCCAACTGGACATGGGTTTCTGTGCCCTGCCATGATAACATGATAACCCCCTCACTGTCTTTCTTCACAGACCTTGAAGGAATGGGTGGCCATTGAGAGCGATTCTGTGCAGCCTGTGCCTCGTCTCAGACAGGAGATCTTCAGGATGATGGCTTTGGCTGCAGACAAACTCCGGCACCTGGGAGCTGGGGTGACATCCGTGGACTTGGGTTCTCAACAGGTGCCAGGGGATCTCCTAGCTCAGTAGCTTCCTCTTCCATGGCCATCAGCCATGCCTTTCCTGGGTGGTATTAAAAAAGGACTTGCTCAGCTCTTACCTCGATCCCCAGAGTCCAGATTTCCAATAGGAATTGAACATTCCATCCAAAATGAGACTGAGCTGTGCACTTCTGGTCATAGCAGAACTGGGCACAGGTTATGAAGAAAATGGAAGCCATGAGTGGGGTCAACTTGTTATTGGAGGACCCGCCCCTCTGGCTCTCCATACACGTGTCCCGCTTGCCTTTTCTTACATGCCTAGGCAGCTTTCTGAACAAACCGTATGAAGAGTGTGCTCTTTCCTCGGAACCTGTGCATAGTCTATTGCTATGATGAACCACCATGACCAGAAAGAAAATTGGGGAGGAAAGGGGTGAGTTGGCTCATACTTGCTCACCACAGTTCATCATCAAAGGAAGTCAGGGCAGGAATTTAAACAGAGTAGTTTCCTGGAGTCAAGAGAGAAGAGGGAGAAACCATGGAGGGGTGCTGTTTACTGCCTTGCTCCCCATGGCTTGCTCAACTTGTTTTCTTATAGAACCCAGAACCACCAGCCCAGAGATGACACTACCCATAATGGACTGAGCCCTCTCCCACCAATCGCTAAATAAGAAAATGCCCTACAGCTGGATCTTATGGGGACACTTTCTCAACAGGGATTCCATCCGTTTAGATAGCTCTAGCTTGTATCAAGTTAACAGAGAAGCAGCCAGCACAGAACCATTGCTTAGGACTCCCCTTCTACCAAGGATGGCAGATCTGTGTCAGAACATCCCATGTCTCCCGCTTTAACGCTGAGAACTTCAGAATCATCAAAGACTTCCAGGATTTGGAAAATCTGTTGTTTTAAGACATTTGATATCTGAGTTCTTGAAGAATATGTACAGGGAACTATACTGTTTAGCATTGTATATCTGATAATCACTGATAATCCTAATTCCAATATGCTTTATATAGTTATTGAAAGTGTATCACTGAATACATTTTTGGTTTGTTTTTTGTGGTTTATTTATTTATTTGAATCTAAGTCCACCATGTATCCTTGGCTGGCCTAGAACTTACTCTGTGGACCAGGCTGGTTCAAATGCACACAGATTTGCCCGCCTCAGCCCTTTAGTCCAGGGATTGAAGTCACACATCGTGATAGGCAGCCATTGTGTGCACCTTAGAGATGGGGAAAGTGAAGTGGACTCGAGCATAGAGTAGACAGGACTCTTGTTGTGAATGCTCTGGAAGAATAGAGTGGGTTTGTTTGTTTGTTTGTTTGTTTTAATCTTGTGGTTGACTGTCCCACAGATGCCTGATGGCCAGAGTCTTCCCATACCTCCGATCCTATTGGCTGAGCTGGGAAGTGATGCCAAGAAGCCCACCGTATGCTTCTATGGGCATCTGGATGTACAGCCAGCGCAGAAGGCTGATGGGTGGCTCACGGACCCCTACAAGCTCACAGAAGTGGATGGTTAGTGTTATCTGATGCCTAGGTGGAGCTGTCTATAGTCAAGGTTTGGGCAGGGTCAAAGGCTGTCCCAGGTCTCTAGCTGTGGTTAAGAACGAGCAGAATTAGGTGTGGTAGTTACTAGACTACACTCAGTTTCTCAGGAGCCTGAAGAAAGGATCACATTTTCAAGCCAAACCTGTGCTACAAAATGAATCTAAGGCAAGCCTGGCAACTAAGCAAGACCGTATCTCAAAAGAAAATATGACGGCATGCTTTGCTTTTTGATTGGTAAAACACTTAGGCGTCTCTTCAGCATATATTCTCCCAGCTTTGAGGCCACAAGGATGCTCGGGTCAGATTCACGGACAGGGAATAGATGGGTCCCAACAGGACTAAAAATAGCCCCAGAGTCAGGCTTGGTCTGCAATATTTTAACTAACTGCGATCACAAAGTTCAGTCATTTGGCTTTGTAGAAACTTGTAATACAGATATGGATCTTCTTTTATCTCAAAATTTGAGTTCATATAACTCATGTTAAGTTGGCAGTACTAGTTTGAAATTTTCTTCTATCATTTTTAAAGGAAAGCTGTACGGACGGGGTGCGACAGATAACAAAGGGCCTGTCCTGGCTTGGATTAATGCCGTGAGCGCCTTCAAAGCTCTGGAGCAGGTAGGTGACCAGCTGCACTTGAGAGAGAGGGCGGCGGCTAGGAGGCAATTATAATAAAAACATCCTTCGGGTCGCTCACCCTGTCTTTGAGACACTGCGCAGGGGTTACTCACCTTCCTGAGTGCAAAGCATTGTCACAGCCATCCCAGAGACAGAAATAAAAGCTTGGGAAACTCAAGGAACTTTCTCAGCGCTAGCCAGCCAGAGAGCAGTCATCCTGGCAGCATAGGTTCCAGCCTGCACTGTCAGCCACGTTAAAAACAGAACACGGAGCTGGTGAGCTGCCTCTACAAGTAAAAGCATCTGCTGCCAAGTCTGATTTTGATCGCTGGGACCTAGACAGTGGAAGGAGAACTCTTTCAAGCTGCTCTCTGATTTCTACATGTGTATGGTTTTTGCACACACACACACACACACACACACAAAACAACAACAACAAAAAAAGCCTAGAGAACAGTGGTGGGAGATGGTCTAGTGGGACCAGGACCTGCTGTGAAATGCTGGGTGAGGTGACACATGGCTACGACTCCAGAGCTAAGGTCTTGGAGACAGGCAGATCCTGGGGGCCTGCCGGCCATCCAGCCTCAGTAAACAGTTCAGTGAATGACTCTTTCAAAAAATAAGGTGGAGAACATTAGAAGAAAAGATGGGATTTTGACCTCTGTTATCTGCATAAGTGTGCATGGCTGCGGGAATTTGCACACAGGTGTACACACGTGCATCATGGCCTAGAACGTGACGAAACCCAGGATGAGACCGAAGAGACCAGCTCTACCTTGTCTCATCCCTTTCTCTACCTCCTCCTCATCACAGGCATGGCTTAGTGGACGGTGATGCACACGTGACGAACTGGACACAAACCTCTGCTACCTGAGCCTCTGCCTGAGCCCACTAGGGTTTTGCCTATGACAGGCTACTTTCCCATAGGTGTCCTTATAGGGTTGTGGAAGCAAGACTGGGCAGGGGGAGCTTTGAGGAGGCTGTTCTCCCTTCCTGGCTACCTGAGAACATTATTGGTGGGTCCAGGTGCATCTGTGTCTCTTACTTTGTACTAACAAGGATGGTTTTGTTTTCCAGTCATTCCATCTTTATGTTTAGACTCCCAGAGAGGACTAAATCCGCGGTGTGGCTGTGGGCACGCAGTTTGACTCCCAAAGAGCACTAAATCCGCGGTGTGGCTGTGGGCACGCGGTTTGACTCCCAGAGAGCACTAAATCCGCGGTGTGGCTGTGGGCACGCGGTTTGACTCCCAGAGAGGACTAAATCCACGGTGTGGCTGTGGGCACGCGGTTTGACCCATCTCAGAGTTCTCTCTACACCAGTGCACATATTGATTTGGAAAGCCAGGCTAAAACACTGTGTTTGGCTACATACTTTCTCATGTTGTTGGGAAACAGTCTGTCCAGCCTAAGGCATGGAGCCTGGCCCTTGATCCCGTTCGTTATGAGGGCAGGCACCTGCCTATGAAGAAGATCCCTCCCCCACTGAGCCCTGCCTCACCAGATGAATGGGAGATCACAAGGAGCAAGCCACCATGCCCAGGCTCCAGGATTAGATTGCACAGTTCCTTCTCCCAAACACTGACCAATCAACCAGACCGCAGTATTTTATCAGAATGCAGAGGGCTTCTCTCTCAAGAGGTTTTTTTCCTGGGTCATAAGCAGATGAGATACGAGTTTACTTTTGGATTCAAATCCTTAATTACATTGAGAAACACTGAGTCAGTGTCTGTCAGGTGTCAGGCTGGGTCCTGCTGGTCCATCTTCTTATGCAGGGAACTTGCTTAGTTAAACAGGCCCAGAGCATCGATGTGACCACCTGCCTTCCTACTTCCTTCCTCCGTCCTCCCTGCTTTCTTTCTCTCCCTTCCTCCTCCTAAAATGGCTTGGTCCCTTTCTCCCTTTCCTTTTCCTCCCTCTCCCGGTTTTCTCTCCTTTCTTTTCTCACTCCTTTTCTTCCCTTTTCCTTTCCTTCCTCTGCTTTTTTCCCATCCATTTCCTTCCCTTTACCCCTTTTCTCACCTCTTCCAGTTCTATTTAGTTCCATTAAGTTGTATCCTTTTCCTCTTCTCCCCTTCCTTTCCATTCTTCCATGTGTGAAAACCAATATTTATAAGGAAATTACTATATAAAGGCCATAATGTGCTTTGTTTTTGAAGTTTAGCGCTGAAATTATACAATCACAAACAAATAAGAAATAGCCACTGCTGTCCTTGAACACATCTCTCAATCCCCCTGAACCTCATTTTCCTTACCTATGAGTTAGAAATGAGAACTTTTACCACACAGGCTTGTGGGGAAAAATTAGATGAAGCGGGATTTTCAAGCAAGATGTGCTAATACATACGGGCTCGGGAGGCTGAGGCAGAAGGCTTGTGAGTTTCAGATCAGCCTGGCCTGCATAGAGAAATAGAATCTTAGACAAACAAACAGAAACAAGGCAAATATCTTGTAGTGACCCCCCCCCAAGCCTCCTTCCTTTTCTCCCTTTCTTCCTTCTTGTTCTCAGAGAACTCAAACACAGTCCCCTCAGTGTGTCATCTCACTAAGAGGCGGGGCAAACCTTAATGCTGGTGTGCCACCTCAGAAAAACCAGCCACTGAAAAGTGATATAGCTCATCCTGGATTGTCAGAGGTCCCCTGAGCAGCAGAGGTGACCAAATACAGACTTTGGCTGCTGGCCTCACACTAAGTATCTATCAGATTGATTTGAATCTTTTATTTTTAAAAATTTGATTTTGTGTGTGTGCTTGCGTGTATGTGTTTATGTGTGTGCGTTTGTGTGTGTGTTTATGTGTGTGTGTGTGTGTGTGGAGAGGAGAGGAGCGTGTACAGAGGAGGAACACATATGCCAGGAATGTGTAAGAAGGTCATAGAACAACCCGCAGGATGTTTCTCTCCTCCCACTAGGTGGGCTTCAGAGACTAAACCCAGGTCATCAGGCCTGGCGGCAAGTGCCCTTCCTTACTGAGCATGTTGCTAGCCCTGGATTACATCTTATGAGCTGATTGCTGAAAACTCCTTCAGCTTCCAGCTATGCCTCAGCAATTGTGTGCTCATTCAATGTTGCTAAAGGACATCAGACTGTAAGGATTCAGAGCTTAGCTTGTCTTCCCGGGATACCAGGATACGCAGACATGCAGGTTCCACAGACCTGATCCTTATTCCCAAATACCCTCATCTAAATAGGTGACCAAAGGTCACTTGTTTGTAAGGCACAGGGCTCTTCTCCTTCTGGCCTTGTCTCTTGGCTCCATGGTAATCTGGATCCACTTGCTCTCTATGCTGATGACCACGTCTCTTCTCAGCATGTAACGGTTAGAGTTCTCTGAAGCTGGTTCTGTGCTCTGGGAGGAAAATCCTAATTTTTCACCGTGGCTCACCAAGACAAATCAGTCAGACAAAAAGGAAGAGAACTTTAAAGGAGGTCTCCCTGTCCTTCTCACATAGAGAAAACCATAAGATCCAGTCTGCTCACAATCAATGCCTTTGAGAAAAACTCAAAACGCAGGTTAAACACAGTTGAAGAATAACCTTCTTGAGAGAAAATTTACCCTGAGGCTCAACGGTCTTTCAAAGGAGAAAGTTCTCCTTTATCACGATCAGAATTATGGGAACCAAATGGCAATTTGTAATCGAGTAATTTTTCTTCAAAAGTACCTAAGTGGGCTGGGGAGAGGGCCCTGTTGGTAACATTCTTGCCATGCAGGCATGAAGACCCAAGTTCAAGTCCAAAGACCCATGTGAAGAATTTGTAGCCCCAATACTGAGAGACAGGAAGATACCCCAACTCTCTGACCAGCCAGGGTAGCCTGATTCAATGAGAGACCTTGTCTCAACAATTAAGGTGAAATAACTGAGGAGCACATTAGACAGACCTCTGGCTTCCACATGCATGTTCCCACGTGTGCATATGCACCTGGACACACACACACCTTCCTTTCCCCTCATTTTCAGGGAAGGATGTCTCTGCCCCGTCCCCCCACCCACTTCTTGAAGCATGGTCAAGCCTCTTGTATGGGCTCTGCTGTCTTTGGGATCTTTGCTCCAAATCCTGCCCTAGCATTACATCGAAGGGCCACATGGAATCTATCAGCTGTCCTTACCTTTGTTTCTCCCCTGCGCTATGAACAGAGCTGCTGTGGGGGTAATCAAGCCATGCATTGAGTATAGATGACTATTGAATGTATCTTTATTAAATACAAGCTTATTAATAAAACCTTGCTTGAGTGTATTGTACCGTCTCTTTATTCTGTTCTTAACCCAGGATCTTCCCGTGAACATCAAGTTCATCCTGGAAGGGATGGAAGAGGCTGGATCTGTTGCCCTGGAGGAAGTGGTCAGGAGAGAAAAGGAGCACTTCTTCTCCAGTGTGGACTACATTGTGATTTCAGACAATCTGTGGATCAGCCAGAAGAAGCCTGCGCTCACTTACGGAACCCGTGGGAACTGCTACTTCATGGTGGAGGTACTGGCAGGCTCCAGCTGTGGAGGACATTGGGGCTGTGGACAGGATAGAGAAATTATTGGGGACCTTAGAGAGGAAGCCAGGAAGCTCTCACTTGGGGCTCACAGCCTAGTTGGTCACAGATGCTAGGCTAATGTTTTGTAACCTTTCCCATTGTAGGTTGCAGGCCTTGTCGGCAGGGGACCCTAGTGCTACAGCCATAAGCAAATAGAAGCTGATGGCATCAGCCACATCGTTGTGTGATACACAGCCTTGTCTTTATCTCTGAGCCTTAGTTTTCCATTTCCAAAGTTGGTGAAATCCCCTTTCCCCACCCCTAGATTATTCCTCCTCTTAAATTATTTTTAGTAATATAGGCCACCTATGATAGCACACACCATACACAGAGAGAGGGGGAGAGGGAAATAGGGAGAGAGAGATTAAAAGAGGCATCAAGGGACTTTCACTCAAGTGATAAGAGAAAGAGAAGAACATTTTACTGAAATGAAGAGAGGAAACATTCTCCATAAAAGTGACCCATAGCATGGCATAAAGCCAAGAGTAAGCCAGCCATATCAATAATTCAGGCAAGGAATTTCTGGTCATCTTGGATAAAATTTGAATTGGGTGGAACAGTAAGGAATGAAGTCAGTTAAAAACAGAAAAAGGTAGAGTCTCCAAGTCATGTGACTGAGCAACATGAGGTGTGAGGTCGGGTCTGGAGGTGACCCACCTGAGTCCTGAAGACACCATTGGGCGTAGATAAATGTCTGCACTCTTATCTGCTTTATAGGTAAAGTGTAGAGATCAAGATTTTCATTCTGGGACCTTTGGTGGCATCCTGAATGAACCAATGGCTGATCTGGTGGCTCTTCTAGGTAATATTTCTCCTTCCTTTTGTGAGCATCCGTTCTACTTAGTCTTCTTGGCCTTTGCTCCTCTTATTTCCAGCAGCTCTGAAAAGATTTGCAGTATAGGAAATCTATATTCTCAGTCTTTTCTCCTCTTGCTGTGTGTTCTCTGGACTATTTATAATGAAGCCTATATTATGTGTCATTCTTTTCACGGATTGAAACTCTGCTTTTTACTTATTTTTCTATTTGTTTCTTTATTTTAAAAACTTGTTTATTAACTCTGTAGACGTGAATATATGTATATGGCACAAATGTATGCGTGTGTTAATATGGGTGCATGTGTGAGCATGTGCATGTGTGAGCATGTGCATGTGTGAGCATGTGTGAGCATGTGCATGTGTGAGCATGTGCATGTGTGGGCATGTGCATGTGTGAGCATGTGCATGTGTGAGCATGTGCATGTGTGAGCATGTGCATGTGTGGGCATGTGCATGTGTGAGCATGTGCATGTGTGAGCATGTGCATGTGTGAGCATGTGTGAGCATGTGCATGTGTGAGCATCTGTGGGCATGTGTGAGCATGTGCATGTGTGAGCATGTGTGGGCATGTGCATGTGTGGGCATGTGTGGGCATGTGCATGTGTAGGCATGTGCATGTGTGAACATGTGCATGTGTGAGCATGTGCATGTGTGAGCATGTGCATGTGTGAGCATGTGCATGTGTGGGCATGTGCATGTGTGAGCATGTGTGAGCATGTGCATGTGTGGGCATGTGCATGTGTGAGCATGTGCATGTGTGGGCATGTGCATGTGTGAGCATGTGCATGTGTGGGCATGTGCATGTGTGAGCATGTGCATGTGTGGGCATGTGCATGTGTGAGCATGTGCATGTGTGAGCATGTGCATGTGTGAGCATGTGCATGTGTGAGCATCTGTGGGCATGTGTGAGCATGTGCATGTGTGAGCATGTGTGGGCATGTGCATGTGTGGGCATGTGTGGGCATGTGCATGTGTGAGCATGTGCATGTGTGGGCATGTGCATGTGTGAGCATGTGCATGTGTGAGCATGTGCATGTGTGAGCATGTGCATGTGTGGGCATGTGCATGTGTGAGCATGTGCATGTGTGAGCATGTGTGAGCATGTGTGAGCATGTGTGAGCATGTGCATGTGTGAGCATCTGTGGGCATGTGTGAGCATGTGCATGTGTGAGCATGTGTGGGCATGTGCATGTGTGGGCATGTGTGGGCATGTGCATGTGTGGGCATGTGCATGTGTGAGCATGTGCATGTGTGGGCATGTGCATGTGTGGGCATGTGCATGTGTGAGCATGTGCATGTATGAGCGTGTGCATGTGTGAGCATGTGCATGTGTGAGCATGTGCATGTGTGAGCATGTGTGAGCATGTGTGAGCATGTGTGAGCATGTGTGTGCATGTGCATGTGTGGGCATGTGCATGTGTGAGCATGTGCATGTGTGAGCATGTGCATGTGTGAGCATGTGCATGTGTGAGCATGTGCATGTGTGGGCATGTGTGAGCATGTGCATGTGTGAGCATCTGTGGGCATGTGTGAGCATGTGCATGTGTGAGCATGTGCATGTGTGAGCATGTGCATGTGTGGGCATGTGCATGTGTGAGCATGTGTGAGCATGTGTGAGCATGTGTGAGCATGTGCATGTGTGAGCATGTGTGTGCATGTGCATGTGTGGGCATGTGCATGTGTGAGCATGTGTGAGCATGTGCATGTGTGAGCATGTGCATGTGTGAGCATGTGTGAGCATGTGCATGTGTGGGCATGTGCATGTGTGAGCATGTGCATGTGTGAGCATGAGCATGTGTGAGCATGTGCATGTGTGAGCATGTGCATGTGTGAGCATGTGCATGTGTGAGCATGTGCATGTGTGAGCATGTGTGAGCATGTGCATGTGTGAGCATGTGCATGTGTGAGCATGTGTGAGCATGTGCATGTGTGAGCATGTGTGAGCATGTGCATGTGTGGGCATGTACATGTGTGAGCATGTGCATGTGTGAGCATGTGCATGTGTGTGCATGTGCATGTGTGAGCATGTGCATGTGTGAGCATTGTGGGCATGTGCATGTGTGTGCATGTGCATGTGTGAGCATGTGCATGTATGAGCATGTGCATGTGTGAGCATGTGCATGTGTGAGCATGTGCATGTGTGAGCATGTGCCTGTGTGGGCATGTGCGAGCATGTGTGCGGAGGCCAGAGACCAGTCTTGGGGGCCATTCCTCATTCCTTGGCTATTGTCCACGTTTAGTTTTGAGACACTGGAACTCAGAGCTTACCAACGAGTCTAGACTGACTAGCGAACAAGCCTCAGGGATCCTGCTGTCTCTACATCCCCAGGGCTGTGATTATAACTGCATGCCACTGTGTCCAGATTTTAATTTTTTGAGATAGGGACTCACTATTCAGTTTGTTTGTTTTTGTTTGGTTTTTCGAGACAGGGTTTCTCTGTGGCTTTGGAGCCTGCCCTGGAACTATCTTTGTAAACCAGGCTGGTCTCGAACTCACAAAGACGCGCCTGCCTCTGCCTCCTGAGTGCTGGGATTAAAAGTGTGTGCCACCACCACCTGGCTGGGAATTGCTGGTTTTAAGGGTATATATGTCTAGGAATGTTTGTAAGAGATAGAACAGTATGGAACACTGTAGAACTAAGAACTAACTAGCTCTTACATTTAAATCAACCCATTTCTATTAATCTATGTATTGCCATGTGACCATGACTTTTACCAGTCTGCTGGCATGTTGTTTCTTGGATTGTTACTCTCATCTTTCTTCCTCTGCCCCTCCTCATCCAAGTCCATCCTCATCCAAGTCCTCATCCAAGCCTATCCTGCCTGGCTGTTAGTCAAATAGTTTTTATTATTTATCAATGAGACCAAGGTATATTCACAGCATACAGAAGTGTTATCCCACAGCACTGGAGACTGGAACTTAGGTCCTCATGCTTGTGTGGTAGGCACTGTATCTACTGAGCCATTTCTTTACCCCTCAACACCTCTTTATTTTTAAACCTGAATAGGATTCATGGGTTTGAGCCATATCGGCACACAGTGCAGTTCAATGACTACTGAGGGCTTTGTGTGGCTCAGGACTGGAAGCACAGCGGTCTTCAGTACTATTATGTAGAGGACTGGAAGACTTGGGGATCTCTGTGGAAAGGAGGGGCCCAAGGAGGAGCTGGTGAAACTCACAGTGCTCACGCCTTCCCATGCACTCTGCTGCCTTGTCACGCTTGCACCTCGAGTTTGGCTTTCTATGATCATTTCCTGGGAAACATCTGTCCTTAGGTATACTTTGTGAAGCATTTATTGACTTTCATTGTGTTTACATAGAACCAAAGAACCTGTTGATACGTCTTCATGAGGCTGTTCTTTGTTAGAGATGGTGTCTTAGTAACTGAAGGTGTCAGGCAGCTGCTGTTGTCCCAGCACCTAGAGCAGAAGGTGTGTCTGACACGTGGTGTCAAGGTGTCATTGTCCACTGTCTCCACAGTGCTCTGTGATTAGCGACTCTGACATAAATAAAGCCTTGCTATATATCCTAGGCTCCCCTCAAAGTAACCGTTCTCCTGCCTCAGTCTAGTCTAGGATGACAGTCATACTCCACCACTCCTGACTTAATAATTGTAAAATAAAGTTCCTACCCTGATGCTGTCAAATTCTAGTCATATTAAGAACACAGAATACACACTTATGAAATGCCTTTCCTTAAATAAATGTCCTCAATGGGACTAATTCTCTGTGAGTTATATCAATGAATGTCCTAATTGTAATTTACCTTTGATGTGTATTTTCTTTGAGTGAGTGTGTGTCTCGGGGAAATTGAGAAAATATTTTTGGGAACTTTCACTTTCTTGTGAAAATTTGTATGTATGCAAGTATAGAATATATGCATATATTTCAACTATTTAATACTTTATACCTATTACTTCTTAACTCTGGAAAAGATAAAATGTAAACACGAGGCTTGCTTGTGGAACAAAAGAGAACTTAACTTTCTGCAGACTTGGGTCTCAGTTCTGCTCTTGGGGCTAGCCTGCCTTGGGACCACTTCCATCTTGGGACCATTATCCCTTGGGTAAAGGGAATTGCTGTCACTCTTCCTGGCCGGGGGACGGAGGCAGTTGTGAGTTTTATCACAGATGCACCCTTGTAATGTCTGCATCTGTTTTGTAGGAAGCCTGGTGGATTCATCAGGCCGCATCCTGATTCCTGGAATCTATGACCAAATGGCTCCTCTTACAGAGGAGGAGAAAACAATGTATGAAAACATTGATCTGGACCTGGAAGAATACCGGAAGAGCAGCCAAGTTGAGAAATTTCTGTTTGATACCAAGGTATAATCTTAAATGCACACATGATCTGAAAGAGGAAGGCTGCTCCTAAATCATGTTTTCCCCGTGTCTAATCGGCACCACTCAGGGTCGAGCCGTGCACTGTAGAGCACAAGGCAAAGGTTAAGCCCCAGGCAGGTTTTGCTCTTCACAGTCACTTTGGTCTGGTCTACATCGACCAGTCCTAGGGAGCAGTTGGTACAGACGTCAGGCATCTAACCTTGAAAACCTTGAATAACGACTCATTTGACAGAGCTGTCTTCCATGGCAGTTTATTAATTTAAATCCCATTCCACTTCCTGTCAGGGAGCTGAACTTTCTGAATGTTCAAAGATTGGGAGTCACTGTCTGAGACACTGGCTCCAGCACCTGTAATCATTCACTTTCTCAGGCTTTACCAAGGCCTTTCAGGTCTGATGGGCAAGCCAGAGCATTCTTGCCTCTCTGCTGTGAAAAACTTAGAACTCAGAGGAGAAAGCCCTCAAGAATTTAGTGTTTGTTCTTTTTCTTTTGTCTTTGTCTCCTTTTCCTCCTCCTCCTTTTCCTCCTCCTCCTCCTCTTTCTCCTCTCCTCCTCCTCCTCCTCTTCTTCCTCTTCTTTCTCCTCCTCTTCCTCCTCCTCCTCCTTCTCTTTGCCTGCTGAGGGCTGAAGGGAGGACTTAATGGTTAAGGGATGCATTGTTCTCGCAGAGGACCTGAATTCAGTTTGCAATGTGCACACGGGGTGGCTCACAACCACCTGTAACTTCACTTCTCAGGGATCTGGTACCCTATTCCTGCCTCTCTAGGTACTGTACCACATTCACACACACAACTCACCCTCTATACACACACAGAGACAAACACACACACACACACACTAAATAAACTAATAAAAAGAAAATCTTTTTCTAAAAAATAATGCTTTCCTGCTTCAATATTGGCAGCTGTGGTTGATTCCCCTCAGGAACTGCCCAGAGATGGCAAAGCTGCTGATAGGAAGTGGTACGGCTTTCTGTGGGACTGTATTTAATCCTTTAGACTGGGAAAACACACAAGAATAAGAATGGCTCAAAGACTGAAGGTTTATTTAGGAAAGAAATTCGCAACATTCATGATCAATATATGACCCTGGTTAGAAATTTATGATTGGATCCAGTTTTTAAAGCTATTTTCATTATTATTGTTGTTGTTGCTGTGGTATATGTGTGTGTTTGTGTGTTTGTGTGTGACATGTGGAGCCACAGGGCAACTTTCAAAAGTTGATTCTCCATTTTTTTTTTTTTTGGTTTTTCAAGACAGGGTTTCTCTGTGGAACAGTCCTGGTTATCCTGGAACTAGCCCGTGTAGTGCCAGGCTGGCCTCGAACTCACAGAGATCCACCTGCCTCTGCCTCCTGAGTGCTGGGATTGGGGAAAGGTGTGCGCCACCACCGCCCAGCGAAGCAGGATTTTCTTGTTGGTTCTGCCACTCTGCAAACCCCAGGCTAGCCTGTGAGCTCTCTTCCTGGATTCCTACAGAAGTGCTGGGGATTACAGACATGTGGTTCCACATCTAACTGTTTTGCTTGGATTCTGGGGATCTAACTCAGGTTGTCAGGTTTCTGTCACAAGTGCTTGTACCCACTGAGTCATCTCAGTGGCCCTGATTCAATTTCCGAAGCAGCACCTCAGACAAGAAGAAGTTCTGGGCAGGGCAGCCGCATGGGCCGCTTGCTGAAGGCAGCAGGAGACAAGAAACCTCACATCCTGCCTGTATTATTAGTCCAGACATAGCTGACTTGATACTACTTCATTTTTCATACGTAGGTCTCCGGTACACAGATGTTGAAGATCCGAGCAATTTAGCTGAGGTGCTTGGGGAATGGCCCTGTGGCTCTGCACATTCTAAGTGATCTGCTGTTGATCTATACCACTAATCCTGTCCTTGCTGTAGACCAGGCTGGCTGGCCTTGAACTCACAGAGATCTGCCTGCCTCTGTGCTGGGATTAGAGGTGCATGCAACCACACCTGGCTCATTTTTGGTTCTTGTTTCTTTGTTTGTTTGTTTGGCTTTTGAGACAGGATCTCTTTTAGCCGAGGCTGGTCTCAACTCACAAAGGAGCCAAGAATGACACTGAATTTCTGATTTTGTTGCCTCCACCTCCCAGAGGCTGGAACAAAGGCATCTCTCCCCAGGTTCAGACCCTGTGGCACTGAGGACTGAACCAGGGATTTGTGCACACTGGGCAGTCACTGTAGCCAACCTAGCCAACCGAGCTACAGCCGCAGCCCTCAATTGAGCTTCAGTCTTGTGTTCTTCGCATTGCCTAGGAGGAGCTCCTGATGCACCTATGGCGGTATCCATCTCTCTCTATCCACGGCGTTGAAGGTGCCTTTGATGAGCCTGGAACTAAAACAGTCATCCCTGGTCGAGTCATAGGAAAATTTTCAATCCGCCTCGTCCCTCACATGAATCTGTCTGTGGTAGAGAAACAGGTAACGCTATCTGTTGTCGCGTAGGCCCAGCAGTACCATTCCTGAGTCCCACACACCATGGCAAACAGAACAACTCTGTGGTTCTTCCTCAAGTTTCACTCCTTTTTTTCCAATACAAAAGCATGGATAAAATGTCAGGAAGCCAGCATCAGCCTTACTCAGCGCAAATCTCCTCCCCCAGCTCCAGAAGTCAGACAAAGAGCTGCGCGGAGTCGCAATGATGGGACAGTTTTAAAGATTAGACGGTAGCTACAACGGCGAGATTGGCTTCACACACAGATGGAGTGGGTGACTGACTGCGCTTGGCTGGGGCTGCAAAGCCTCGAGCCCCCTCGTTTGTTATCTCGTGATCTTGGAAACCAGCGTGAGGACGCAGCCATTGTGAGAAAAGCACTCTCTGGAGGGAGTTATCTATCTATATCAACCCAGTATTAATCCACCTGGCGTTGGCTTCACAGGAAGTAGACTCTTAGGGAATACCTCGATGCCCTCCCCAAGCTCTCAAGTCTGTCCTCCTCTTTCCTTGTCCTGTGCTCTGATTGCCTTCTAACACATCTTTGATCCTCTCCCATCTGTCCTTCCTGGCTCTTTCCCTCCCTTTGGGAAACACCACTGCGTTATCTTAGGGATATACATCCACAGAGGCAGGCACGTCCTTGTCTCATTCGCTGCTACCACCTCCAGCACCTTGGTGCTAATAAATGCTGGATGAAAAATAAATGAAAAAAAAAACTGTGTTTCGGAGGCTGGAGCCTCCTGGGAAGATTTCCTTAGTAAAGCAGGCTCTTTTTGTTTTAATTGATTAATTAATTTTTTATCTGCCAGTCCCAGTTCTCCCTTCCTCTTCTTCTCCTGCTCTCTCCCTTCCCCCTCCCCCCACCTCCCACCCACTTCTCAGAGAGGTTGAGGCCTCCCTTGGGAAGTCCTGTTCCAGTGCCCTCATTGAGGCAAGACCAAGGTCCCTCCACCCCTGCCCCGTGCATAGGCTGAGCAAGGTGTCTCTCCATAGGGAACGGGCTCTACAAAGTCAGTTCATGCGTTAGAGTTAGATCTTGGTCCCACCGCTAGAGGCTCCACAGACTTCCCCAGCCACCTCAGCATCCTCACCTGTATTCAGGGGGCCTAGTTCCGGCCTCTGCAGGCTCCCCACTTGTCAGTCAGGAGTCAACTGATTCTGTGGGTTTCCCCATCAAGGTCTTGACCCCTTTGTTCATATTATTGCTGGTCCCTCCCTTTGCCAGGAGCTCGGCCAGTGGTTCGCTGTGGATCTCTGTACTGGCTTCCATCTGATTCTGGAAGACATTCTAGCTTCTCTGGGGTTGTGGACTGTAGGCTGGTTATTCTTTGCTTTATGTCTGGTAGCCACTTATGAGTGAGTGCATATTATACTTGTCTTTCTGAGTCTGGGTTACCCCACTCAAGATGTTTTTTTCTAATTCTGTCCATTCGCATGCAAATTTCAAGGTGTCATTGTTTCTGACCTCTGAGTAGCACTCCATTATGTAAATGTTCTGCATTTTCTTTATCCATTCTTTGTTTGAGGGGCATCTATGTTGTCTCCAGGTTCTGGCTATTATGAATAATTAAAGCAGGTTCTTAAAATGTCTCCTTCACTGTCTAGCTTGGAATTGCTCCCACTTTTCAGAATTTTCCAGAATGTATAATGCCCCCCCCCCCAAATATTCATGAGAGTGTTACTAGATGAGAAGCTGTATTTGGATTATGTTGCCTTAGAAGCCCCGTTCACTGCTCTACACCAGTGGCGTGACTAAAGGCTCCCAGTGCTCCAACCCGTCAGCTCAGGGTGTCTTCTGTTTTCTGGGTGGAAGAACATACACACTGTGTGAGCAAAGTCCAGCATCCTACTTGTTACTGACAGTGTCGCCTTCTAGGTGAAACAGCATCTGGAAGCTGTGTTCTCCAAAAGAAACAGTTCCAACAAGATGACTGTTTCTATGGTCCTAGGACTCCACCCGTGGACGGCCAACATCAGTGACCCTCAGTACCTTGCAGCCAAAAGAGCCATCAAAACAGGTGGGCCTTACAGATATTTTGATTCACCTGTTTGTAGCAGGACCAAGACACCTTTGTCTTTTTTTTGCCCAAGGTGCATTGTCTGCAGTTCTCTAAAGCAGCAGAAGCAGTAGAATGAGTCTAGATTCAAAGGGGGCTTATTTGGCTGCCTTTCATGACACCGTCCAGGCATCCCAACAACAGTTGCCTCACGTTGGAGAGGTCAAGAATCCAGTAGCTGTTTAGTCCCTGAGACTGGGTATTAACCTAGTGCTAAAGGCTTGGAACGAGGATTACTGGTCTTCAGTCCACATTGGAGGTCCAAAGGGGCTGGGTTCTGATATCAGCAAAGGAAAGCCAAAACAACAGCATTGGTGAACTTGCCAGCAGGAAGGAAGTCAAGCAGGCAAAAAGGAAAAAGAGAAAAGAAAAGAAAGAAGCTTCCTGTTTCTGTCTCCTTCATCCAAGCCAGGCTGCCAACACTTGACCTGACACTTCAAAGGAGTAATGCCCCGTGGCTTCCCTTTTAGTTGATTCCAGATCCAGTCAGGCCGACACAGCTTTGTGTATGCAGGACGCTTGTTACCTGGTACTTCCTGTCATCAGCACAGCAGCCTTCCCCAGTTTACAGAGGAAATGAAGGCTTACAGAGATGAAGAGATTTGTGAAAGAGAACTATGTCAGTTATTATTATTTTTATCACCATGAAGAGCACCTAGAAAAAACAACTTGAGAAGGAATGGATTTGCTTTGTCTCATAGTTTCAGAGGGTTTAGCCCATCAGAGTAGGGGATGTAAGATAAGAACGTTCAGCTCGTCTAATGAAAGGAGGAACTGCAGAAGGCAGGCCACAGGACATCTTCACAGTGGATGTAAGAGGCCATGCTCCTCCAAGGTTAAATATAATAGTTAACAATTGCTGATGCGAGGAGATTTTTTTTTTGGTGGTGTAGCTGCCTGCAAGTTGTCCGTGCTCTTGCAACTAACACCAACTGAACTCATTTGGACGCCAAGCTAGATTTGGGGGGGAATTGTTTTCTTTGGTGTTTTGGTGCCTTGATTGGAGAGAGCAAATGTTCTTTTCCCCTCTTCCCAGGAAAAGTCTTATAACATTAGTAGCTAAAATGTACTACTGTTAAGCCAAGCAGTGGTAGTGTGCGCCTTTAATCCCAGCACTTGAGAGGCAGAGGCAGGAGGATACCTGTGAGTGCAAGTCCAGTCTGGTCTTCAGAGCTAGTTCCAGTGTTGTAGTTGGGGCGGCGGGCTGCATCCCCAGCACCCGGCCGCCCCCACGACAAGCTTTACCCGAAATAATTACACGGAAACTGTATTCTTTTAAACACCGCTTAGCCCATTTCTATCTAGCCTCTTCTAGGCTAGCTCTTGTACCTGGACTAGCCCATTTCTAATAATCTGTGTAGCCCACGAGCTGGCTTACCAGGAATGATCTTAACCTGTGTCTGTCTGGAGTGGGAGAATCATGGCGACTCTTTGACTCAGCTTCTTTCTCCCAGCCTTCTGTTCTGTTTACTCCTCCCACCTATGTTTTAACCTATGAGGGCCAAGCAGTTTCTTTATTGCTTAACCAATGAAATCAACAGATTGATATATGACACTCCCACATCATTCCAGGACAGCCAAAGCTACACAAAGAAACCCTGTATTGGAAAAAAAAAAACATTATATCTATCTATCTATCTATCTATCTATCTATCTATCTATCTATCTATACACATGCATACATACACACACATACACACACAAATACATCACTGTTAATTTCTGATTCTTGACTATTATGCAATAATCACATAAGATGTTTACATGGACAAGAGCGAAGTTAGTGCTTATAGGAATGCCATGCATGTTATCTTTACATTTACCCTAAATTCTAAAATTTTCACCTTGGTTCAAAGTTAAAAATTTAAGCCAAGTATGATCACACACACTTTTAAGTCCATCGCCTGGGAGGCAGGGGTGGGTTTGAGTTTGACAGAAGTCTGGACTAGATCAGGAATTCTATGCCAGCTTGGACTACATGACAAGATCCCAAGACAGAAAGAAAAGCACACATTACAACACTTGAGATTAGTGATAGATAGTCTTCTTATGATTTATTCTACTGCCTCTTTTTTCTGTATTTCAGTGTTTGGAGTAGATCCTGATATGATCCAGGATGGGTCAACCATTCCGATTGCTAAACTCTTCCAGACTATTACACAAAAGAGTGTAATGATGCTCCCACTGGGGGCTGTGGATGATGGGGAGCACTCCCAGAACGAGAAGATCAACAGGTGAGCTGACCCTATGAAGGTGGGGAGTTCCACGTGGGTTTGTCCACTAGTCTTGTGTGAGCATGGACAATAACAGACCTGGTATCTTAAAGACTTGATGCTTATCTCCCCACAGTTCCCTAGGTTGGGAACATTAGGTGAAGCCTGGTGACTTAGTTGGGGCTTCTATTACTGTGAAGAGACACCATGAGCACCTCAACTTTTATAAAGAAAAACATTTAATTGGGGCTGTCTTAGCCAGGCGGTGGTGGCGCACACCTTTAATCCCAGCACTCGGGAGGCAGAGGCAGGCAGATCTCTGTGAGTTCGAGGTCAGCCTGGTCTGTAAGAGCCAGTTCCAGGACAGGCTCCAAAGCTACAGAGAAACCGGTCTTGAAAAACAAACAAACAAACAAACAAAAAATTGGGTCTGTCTTACAGTTTCCGAGGTTTAGTCCATTATCATCATGGATGGAACATGAAAGTGTGTAGGCAGACATGTGTTGGAGGAGGAGCTGAGATCTGTATCTTAATCTGCAGGCAATGGAAAGTGAACTGTGTCACTGGGTGTAGCTTGAGCATGGGAGACCTCAAAGCCCACCCTCACAGTGACACACTGCCTCCAACAAGGCCACACCCACTCCACCAAAGCCACACCTCCTGATAGAGCCACTCCTTTGGGGGCCATTTTCTTTCAAACCACTACACTTGGTCTCAGACTACTGCTTTCTTTGTGTTTCCTCCTGTGGCAGAACTGGAGCAAACGAGGAGAGAGAAGTAAGTAGTGAGGGGGAGGAAGAGACTGGTCCTGCCTGCAGGCAAGCGAGGGGCTCTGCTGTGACTTCCCTATAAACTCACAGCACGGGGGGGGGGGGGGGGGTTCCTCTGATATTGTATAACTTTAGTCACCTGGAAGGTCCCTCCAGGGTTGGCTCATAGCGGGTTAAGCCTTCAAAGTATGGTTTTGGAGGCTGTGACATTTGGTGTCTAACAAAGGCTATTTAGGAGTGTCTGATATGAACATATTGACAGATTATAGAAACATCCAAATAAGTGAGAAAGAAAAATGTTTGATTTTTTTTTCAATCCCTGTCATGTCAAAAATAAGAGGCCAAAGAAACTCTGAGAAACCAAAGAAAACCATGTTGGACAGTGTTCTCAGGAATCCTAGCACCCAAAGAGGCCAAGGAGGGAGATAAAGATAATTAATGGACATTTTTGTGGTTGAGTCCAAAATTATTTGCCTCATTTCCTTCCTCCTCCTCTTCCTCCTCCTTTTCTTCTGCTTGCTGTCCTAAGACAGAGTCTTTCTTGTTCTGCACCCCTGGCTAGCCTGGAAAGCTGTATGTAGACCAGTCTCATAGAGGTTCAGCAATCCTCTTGCCTCTGCTTTCCAAATGCTGGGATGATAGGTGTGTAAAACCACACCTGGTAATCATATTTTCTTAATAATTCTGCTTTTGGATTTATCACGTGACTTTGATCCTAGGATCTCCAAAGCAAGCTAAATACTAAATGTGAATGCTAAATACAGAAACAATCTAAATACTTTAGATTGACTGGATTTATAATACATACAATTTTCCTGTGGACATGGTTGGATGCTTTTCCTTCTTCATTGAGTGGGAATGTGTTTTCTTGCTTTTGTTTTTATTAGGTGGAACTACATACAGGGGTCCAAATTATTTGCCACCTTTTTCCTGGAGCTGTCAAAGCAGCACTCATGACAACATGCACCTTCTGGTGTCACTGGCCCACTGACGGATCTTCCCACTCAGACCCTGGGCAAAGCTGGAGTTGGAAAAATTCAGAAAGTGTGAATCCAGTACAGTATTTGTTCCTTCCCATTTAAAATGTCTTGGGACATTGGGACCAGTAATAAAACATTGGAAAGGTACAGACATTGATATGATTTAACCTTCCCTCTCTCACTTACCTTCCCAAAGTCAGGGCAACTTGGACTTTCTCTCCCCCCCAAATCCAGTGCGACAGGCTGGGACTGGACTCAGCACCACCTTGGAGGACAAGTGGGACACCTCTTCAGCCAATTAGATTCTTGCTCGCAGTTCTCTTGGCTCAGTCTTCCAGTTTGCTCGGCAGGCCCTGCACAACTGTGGTGCCCAATCTTCTACCCAAGATCTCAGGGATTGAATCACATTTGCCTTTGTTCCCTTAATAAGGAAAGTAGTAGTTTCCGCTACTAGCTACAGTGATTCCTCTGTGGATTCATTTTTAGGGGAATTATCAGGGCATGCCACTGTATTAACTTCCTGTCTCCCCTTTCTTTTCTTTTCCTCCAGTTTCCTGAACATGCTGAAACTGAAATGATCAATATTCATACCCATATATGATTTGGAATCTTTGTGCAAAGATGAGTTTTTCTTTAATTCCAAACTTCTTCCCCTTTGCCATGATTGATGACACTTGCTCAGCTCTTCTGCCTCCTCCATCTTCTGACCCCATCAATAAAGTCTCCCTCCCTGCACACACCATTCTACCAGCAGAATTCACCCAGATAGCATTTCTCTTACCCCATTGAAATTTTACTCAATGATTATATCTGAATTGCTCAAAGCTTTTAATAGCACCAGTGTTAGATGGAAAACTAATCAACCCTGACATCAACAAGACAGTCTCAATTTAAAAACCTTGGCTAAATTGCATTTTTAAAATCATTTTAGTACCATCTTGTTTGTCTTGATTGGATTTGATAGTGTAAACACTACAAAAAGTTAATTTTTTTACAGTTCAGTATATATATATAAACCAGTCTTTATGAATTCATTATTTATATCATTTTAATAGGAAATAATTTGAAGGCTTATTTTTTAAATGCTTCATCTTTTTTTCATCTGCTCGTTATTGAAATGCCACTTTTCAAATTTGCTGGATCAGTCTGCGTGGCTGAGAAGATGACTCACTAGGTAACATGCCCGCTGCATGAGCATAGCGCCCTGGGCTTGGCTTTCCCACACCCGCAACATAGATAGGTGCAGTGGCCAACATTTGTAACTCCAGCACTGGAGGAGACAAACACTCAGATTCCAGGAGCTCACTGCCAGCTAGTCTCACCAGACAGTGAGCTCTAGGTTTAGTGAGAGACGAAACAAAAATATATTCATTTAATTTCCCCCCTGCAGATTCACAGTGGGGGATATGGTAGCATGTACGGTGCAGGCATGGTACTGAAGAAGGAATTGAGAGCGAAGTCTAATCTGCAGACAGGCAGAAAGAGATGGGGGCTGGTATGGACTTTTGAAACCTCATGCCCCACCTCCAGTGACACTCCTCCTCCGACGAGGCCACACCTCCTAATCCTTCCAAACAGTTCTTCAACTGGGATCAATCATGCAAATATATGAGCCTAGGGAGGCCATTCTCACCCAAACCACCACAATATCCATCAGGCACAGCCTGACTGTATCATGAGAGGGCAACAAACCATGCTTAGCTGATAGATGGAGTATATTAATATCTCTGTATTGTGACGTCTAGGGCTCTGAGTACCAACTGGGCACTGATGCTCTGGAGGAAAGTAAGAACTTGGAATGTTTGGGTTTCATACTCACACTGACCCTGGGGGCTGGATAGTGCTCTTCCCCCCATTATTTTTCAGATAACAGCTCAGTGTGTGCTTGCACATGAACGCCACTGCACGCCAACTCGTGGGAGTCAGCTCTTTCCATCTATGTGGATTTGGGGGGTCAAACTCAGCTCATCAGGCTTGGCAGCTAGCATTTTTACCTGCTGAGCCATCATCGGTCCAGTTGTCATTGTGTGTTTATCTCTACATACATATGTGTGCACATCATCGGTACAGTTGTAATTGTGTGTTTATCTCTACACACATATGTGTGCACATCATCGGTCCAGTTGTCATTGTGTGTTTATCTCTACATACATATGTGTGCACATCATCGGTACAGTTGTAATTGTGTGTTTATCTCTACACACATATGTGTGCACATCATCGGTCCAGTTGTAATTGTGTGTTTATCTCTACACACATATGTGAGCACATCTATGTGCATTCTTGCACAGGTCAGAGGTTGATGTGGGGGTTTTCTTCCTGAATTGTTCTCTACTTTATATTTTGAGACAGGGTTTTCTCCTGAACTTGGAACCCCAAAATTTAGCTAGACCGACCGACTAGCAAGTGCCAAAGATCCTCATGTCTCCACCTTCTCTGCAGGAATATTTACAGGTCTTATCTACAAGTGACTCTGATTTAAGATGACAGTGATCTTGTCCTACTCAAAGGAAACAATCACCTAACAGAAGTTGTTCTTTAACTCAGAGGCCACAGAGTACCTGTGTAGACAAGACCCCTGAGACACAAGGGTCACAATGCTCTAAGCACTTTTCAATCGAATGCCAATCTTTTAAAATGGGCAGATTTTACAATTAACGAAGCAATGGACAGAGGAGTCGCTCCTAGATTTATTTGAGTAATATCTGATTGGCTACTGTCCTGTTGTCTGTCTCCATCCTTGTCCACACACAGCACCTGACCCAGAATCAGAGCCCACTGGATTTCTTAAATGTGAAAGAAGAAAGACTCACAGCGTGAGACCCATGCTGTGCTATCTAGCTTCTCAGTTATGTGAGCACATGGTCTCACCTACAGGCAATGCCCCAAACAAACTCTGTTATAGGGCAGAATAAAGGACTATCTAATGCCATTTGAGTAAACAGGACACGACACTAGTCTGGTAGTAAAATATATATTTTAAAGACTTATTTTTATTTGTATGAGTGTCTTGTTGATTCATGAACACATGTACAGGTGCCTGTGAAGGCCAGAAGAGGTCATCAGAACCCCTGGAGCTGGAACTATAAGTGAATTGAGTTGCCTGTGGGTGCTGGGAATTGAACTTCTTTGCAAGAGAAGCAAGTGCGCTTCGTCACTGAACCGCCTCTCCAGATCCAAATGTTAAATTTTTAAAATACATTTTTTTCAATTTAAGTTTGACTACTCTGGATGTGTAATAGCTAATGAATTCACTAATGTTTTAGATCTTGCTTATGCACAACCATGTGAAACTCTTGTTTCCCTGTAAATACACCTGTGCCTAGATGCAGTCTAACTTGTTGGTTTGTAATATCACTGCCTCCCATGACTGAAAACACAAGCTGTGGGCTAAAGGCTTCCACCGTTTGTTTTGCCCTTTCATTGATGGAGTCTGCACACTTATATTCACACTCAAGATTCCTCACCAAGGAAGACCGAATGATGAAGGGAGATCCCGGGAGGAAGCCGGAATTGGGTGTGTTTTGTACTTTGCTCAGTGTCCAAAGCTTTACCGATGGGGTAAAGCACAAGGCGGGAACACAAGTTTTTCTTCGGGGATGAAATGGTGTATTCTTTCCACACTGCGATTTACAAGAACAGTGATGGTAGATATAATGACTATAATTTTTTAACAGTTATGGTAAGTAAATAAATGTTCTTGAACTATTTTAGTTTGGGTAGAAGTGAAGAGAAAAAAATGCCATTGTGTCGACAAATCTTATTTTAAAACACTATTCTAGTGTAATTCCTTATTCTAGATGAAAAAAAACATGTCAGAGAAATTATGCCTTTCACTGTAGTAAAAATATGAAGTTTTAAATTATCTCACCTCCCACATTGAAATCCACCAAAACAGCATTCAGAAAGAGCTAAGATTTAAAATTCTAGTGTGGGTGTTTAACATACATATTCACACTGTTATTGTAAGTAGGCATTGCACGTAATAACAAAAATGTGACAGAGAACTAGAATGTTAGATGACACCGTGGAATTAGTCATGAGGAATGACCAACCTCTCTCTTGAACTGTGAGTTATTATTGTCAAATAAGTGGTGCTATTTAAAGTCTATCTACACCCTCACTTTCAGAACCAGAAGGCAGAGATCTGGGGTACTTCAGCAGGTAAAAATAGGGATGCAAGTTTCTGGAAAGGGGAGCCTCCCAGGGAAATACTGGGTTCTGTATGCTCTACCTACATCACTGGGTAAGTCAGGTTTGATCCCTCTAGGGACGGATGGGGGAAACAGGTGAGACTTGTCACGTTCAGCATGGCCAGAGAAACAAAGCACAAAGTGAAAACACTAAGACCGCCCGTTAAAACAATACAAACCACCAAAGCCCTTCAGAGCTTGTTATGGGACAGAAGGAACAGAATGAACATGTGGCCCTACCATGGGTCCTTCTGGTTGGGCTTTACTATTGCTGTCTTCAGTGAGAGTAGTTGTGGTCATCTAAATGAGGCTTAGCAGACTTCCTGCAGGGGCTGCTAAGATGGCTGGCAGGGAAAGGTGCCTGCTGGTGATTTTAGTAGCCTGAGTCTGATCCCCTGGACCCACATGGTGGAAGGAGAGTGCCAACTTCCACATATTGTCCTCTGACTTTCCCGTACATGAACTATGGTGCATGTGCAGGTGGACACACACACACACTTTAAATATGGTACATGTGCAGGCGGACACACACACACACACACACACACACTTTAAATAATTCCTATACGGAGGGGGGGGGAGAAAACACTTGAGGCCCCTTCTGAAGGATATTTAAGTGGTATATTATTTGTGTTTTAATAAATAAAGCTTGCTTGAAGTTCAGAGGACAAAGCAGCCACACTAGTCATACAGGCCAAGGGGTAGTGGCACACACGTTAAGATACTGAGGCAGACAGATCTCTGTGAGTTCAAGGCTATCCTAGGCTATACAAGATTGATCTAGAAACAGATCCAGGTGGTGATGGTTCACACCTTTAATCCCAGGGTTTGGGAGTCATGTGCCTTTAATCCCAGCCCCCAGAGTTGTAGAGGCAGGCAGACCTCTGTGAGTTCAAGGCCGGCCTGATCTATAAAGTGAGTTCCAGGACAGACAGAGATACACAGAGGATCCCTGCTTAAAAATCAAAAAACAAAACAAAACAAAACAAAAATCAAAATCCCTTACTCTGATGGCTCAGGGCCATCAGTGTGTTGGATTACGGTCCAAGGTAGCTTGAGTAAACCCCAATGTGTTTGCATCGGATACTAGCTCTGTGGAGGTCTTTGCAGGTTCTGTGTGATGCAGGCACAACAATATAAGTGGTGATCAATTGCATGGAGAAGACACTTTTTAAAAATGATGTTTTTTTAAAATCAATTCTTGAATTTCATATATTGTGTTTTAATCATATTCATCCCTTATTCTTCCTTCCACTCCTCCCAGATCTACTTCCACCTCCCCACTCCCTCAACTTCACGTCTGCTTTGTTTAATAACACGTAAGTATATCTGTGTGCTGCCCACAGACTCCTGGACGTGACGTCACCCACTGCAGTGTGGTGGATCTATTAGGAGCTTTAAAGAGAACGGGCTCTCCTTTCTTCAGAAGCCGCAGTCATCCATGGCGCCTTAGTTAGGGGTGAGCTTGATTGTGTGCAGGAGTTTTATTTATTGGGTGGGAGGCTGAGACAGAGTTTCTCTTTGTAACTCTGAGCTCTGGCTATCCTGGAACTAGCACTGTGGACCAGCGTGGTCTCAAGCTCAGAGATCTGCCTGCCTCTGCCTCCCAAGTAAGGGGATTAAAGGTGTGTGCCACCATGCCCCACAAAATGTACAGCCCCGTCTGGCCTCAAACTTGTGAGCGTCCTTCAGCAAATTCTATGGTGTATGCTACCACAACTGGCTTGTGTAGTCATACACAGGCAACCACAGATGCTGTCCGTTCATGGCGCAGTGGTCCTGTCAAGTCCGGATGACACCGTTTCAGTCCAGCCCTTCCCAGCCCCTGGCTCCTATAGTCTGTCCACCCCTTTTCTGTGCGGATCCGTGAACCCTGATGGGAGGGGCACAATACAGGTGTCTCATTTGTGGCTGAGCCCTCCCCTGACACTTATTCTCTGAGTTTTGCAAGTTGCGGAGTCTGTTTCGTTTGAGACAGGGTCTAACTATGTAGACCAGGCTAGCTGGAAATTCAGAGCCTGCCCCTGCCTCTCAAACACTCAGATTAAGGGCGTGCATCACCATATCTGGCAAAGGGAAGTCTAGCAGTCCAGGATTCTCTAGAGATGCAGTTTTAGTGGGTGGGGATTTTTAGTGGTCGAACTGGCTGAGTTCCCCAGACCCTTGTGAGTATTATAACACCAATAAATGTCTTAGTTCACCAAGCGGGACTTAGGAGGAACAATTTCTTTGGTCAATCAGTCTTTGCCCTTGGTATCAGTGGGTGTCTTAGGGTTTCTATTGCTCTGAAGAGACACCATGGCCACAACAACTCTTATAAAGGAAAACATTTAATTAGAGCTGACTTACAGTTTCAGAGGTTTAGTCCATTTTCATCATGGTGGGAAACATTGTGACAGGCAGACAGACATGGTGCTGGAGAGGAAGCTGAGAGTTCTACTTCTTGACCCACAGGCAACAGAATGTGAACTGTGTTCCACACTGGGCATAGCTTGAGCAATAGGAGACCTCAAAACCCACCCCACAGTGACACTTCCTCCAACAAGACCACACCATCTTTGGGGGCCATTTTCTCTCAAACCACCACAGGGGTGAACACAGACTCCTCAGAAAAAACACACACTAGGTCAACAGGAAGAGAAAAAGCGGGTCTCCTTTATCTCCCATGAAGACTGCCAGAGACAGCTCATTCTGAAGCCAAACGTGAGTGGCCATGAGCAGAAGAAACAGATTTAGGTTTTCCCAAATATCGTGTTTCAAAGTAGTAAGGGCTGGCTAGCCTGGAACTTGCTATGTAGACCAGGCTGGCCCTGAATGCAGAGAAGTCCACCTGCCTCTGCTGCTGCCTCCTGAGTGCTGGGATAAAACACATTGCACCACCATGTTTGATCTTCGTGAAGTTTTTATGGTAACACAACAAATTTATAAATAAATGAACTTTTTGAATACATTGGTGGAAACATCAGGTGGCAAAGTGGGGGAAATCTCTAGGCCTCAGATGTTATCTGATGACATTGTAAGCTTTGGGGCTGGTAGAAGGTAGGGGTTTGTTTGTACTAGTAGGTGATTTATCCTACTCGTCACAAGAAAGTTGGGTCAAACAATGGTGGACAATAAATGGCATGGTGGTATTCATGGCGGCAAGTAGTAGGCTCACAAACGGCTCAGTAGTGAAGAGCGCTTTGCTCTTGGCAGAGATAAGTTCCTAGCAAACACAAGGTGGCTCATCACAGTTTCAGTTTCGGGGGATCCAGTGATCCTTTCTAGCCTCCTCAGGCACCAGGATTGTATATAATGTGCATATACATCTAGGAAAAATATTCCTACACACAAAGCAAGTAAAACTAAAGTAATATGTTTTTAAAACTTTCAAGGTCATTCTGCCTCAGTATAGAGAGGAATCAAAACAAGACACCCAATATCAACCTTGGGCTTATATATGTATACTTTCACACATACACATATATACCTGCACACATGTGTGTAGACAGATGTGAATGCGCATACACACATGTGTACATACATATGCAAAATAATTCTAAAATTTTCCAGAGATTTTCTGTTTCAGATAAATATGTCACCTCAGATTCCCATTTAAGAATACATTTTCTAAGTTGGGCCGTGGTGGTGCACACCTTTAATCTCCGCACTTGGGATGTAGAGGCAGGCTGATCTCTGTGAATTCAAGGCCAGCCTGGTCTATAAGGCAAGTTTCAGGACAGCAAAGGGTACACAGAGAAACCCTGTCCTTGCCATTGTATATTGAAAATCTGCAATTTTTTTTTCATTTATATGAGGTTCATAGTTAAGTGTATTTTGAGTCTTAGAAGAGATTATGACCCCCCCCCTTTTTTTGAGACAGGGTCTTACTGTGTAGATCTTGCCGACTTGGAATTAACTATACAGATTAGGACAGGCTGACCTTAAACGCACAGATATCTACCTGCCTTTGCCTGAATACTGGTATTAAAGGTGTGTGTAGGTAAAACCTTTGGACTTTGAGCAGCGCTGAGATTGCTCAATATTATGGGGACTTTTAGGGATGAATTTTGCATTATAAAATGAAATGAGACTGAAGGGGCCAGGGCCATAACGCTATGACTTAAAATGTTGTTTTTATGTTGTGAAGGTGCTGCTGTGGTCTTCATTGAACTTAAGTGCGTTTATATGTATGTATGTATTTTTGTTTTTTGAGACAGGGTTTCTCTGTAGTTTTGGGGCCTGTCCTGAAACTTGCTCTGTAGGCTAGGCTAGGCTCAAACTCACAGAGATCTTAACTGCATTTAAAATCAGCATAGAAGCATACTTCTGGGTATGACTATGAGGGTTTATCAAAGAAAGTTTAAAGAGTGAAGGCCCAGCCTGAGTGTGGATAGCATCATCCTATGGGTCAGGAGGAATATAAAGGAGGAAGCAGGATCAGAATTCATTTCTCTCTGATTCTGACCGAGGACACTGTGTAACCAGCCTCATGCTACTTTCATCCCCGTCATAAGACTGTCATCCCTTTAGAACTATAGAAAGTAAGCCCCTACTGAAGTTACCGTGGTCAAGTATGTTGTCACATTCTTTGCAAGAATGAGAATATCTTTATTGTAGTTGTTGGTAGCAAATGATGCAGGCAAAACATATATTTTCTTTCTTTTGTTTTTTTCTTTTTCTTTTCTTTTCTTTTTGGTTTTTCGAGACAGGGTTTCTCTGTAACTTTGGTGCCTGTCCCGGAACTAGCTCTTGTAGACCAGGCTGGCCTCGAACTCCCAGAGATCCGCCTGCCTCTGCCTCCTGAGTGCTGGGATTAAAGGCGTGTGCCACCACTGCCCAGCTCTTTTGGTTTTTTCAAGACAAGGTTTCTCTGTGTAACAGCCCTAGCTATTTTGGAACTTGCTTTGTAGACTAGGCTGGTCTTGAATTCACAGAGATCCGCTACCTCTGCCTCCCAGTGTTGGGATTAAAGGTGTGTGCCACTACCACTCAGCTTGACACCAAAGTTTCTTACCAGAAAATGTCCACTATAGGAAGCTGAGACCTCCTAGTAGTGAGGACAGGTGTCACACTGTAGCCGGGTCGAGTACTATTCCTCCCTTCCTTTCTTTTTTGGTCTTGTGTGTGGTGTAGGGATCAAACACATGCTCTATCATACTGAGCTACAACTATGTCTCTAGTTTTAAATTGTCAGATAATGTCAGATGTCATTTTGTCCCTGGACTTAATTTTACCTCTCTGATGGAATATATTAAAAATACATAGGCATAAAGATGAATTTAATCCTATCTTGTGAGAACTTAATTACTGACTCCTATCATGGCTGGAGTTTGAAACTTTCCTTAAAGGCTCCTGTGCTGGGTCACCTCTTCCCAGACTGGTGGAGATGTTTGGAGTAGGCTATGGAACCTTTGAGCAGTGCAGCAGAAATGGCTTACTAGGGGAGGGGTCTTGACCTTTATAATCACCTCTGGTTCCTGATGGAGGTTTGTTTCCCAGCTGCCCAGAGAGCAGCAGCAGTCACAAGCTTGATACCACTGAGGAAACCACTGCCCATTCCTTCCCCAGTATAGGAATGAATACTCTCAAACCGCGAACGGAAACAGAGAATCCCTTTAAATAGGTTCGGTTGATGGTATTTTGTTATGGGGGTAAAAGGGAGAGGAATATAAGGATAACGAAGATTAATACTGCTTCCTACCCAGCTATCAACCCCTCCCTTCCTTATTATTTTCTTATGTACCTTTCCTGTTCCCACTCTGCTAACTATAGGCAACGTGGAAACTACTTAAGATCCAGGAGCCACTGAAACGTCACATCCTACCCAGTCCACTGTACTTTCTTAGAGCATAGACATGTACGCCAATTTTGGCCATGAGATTTGAGTCTGCACTATAGACTACAAAAGGTTGACTCTCGAGTTTTGAGTTATGCTCCACGTTCACTAGTTGTACCATCTTGGAAACGGTCTATTCCAGTAGAAGCAATTCCCTCACGTGGATATGTGAATCACAATGAAAATTCAACTAGATTATCCTCATGGCACCATTAGACTCGGGGGTCCCTGAGTCTACACACGGGAGACGCCCTTCTGGAGTCGATGGATTGTCTTTTTTTCACTGTCTGGGGTAACCCAATGTCGCGCACAGCGGCTCTGAACGGACCCGTTAGGGGACCCGATGCAGAGCAAGGCCCTTGCGCAGGCCACGCCCCTGCCCTTCCCGGCACCGCCCTCGGGTTCCAGGGATGGAGACCGGACGCGGGGTGATGCCTGGGCTCGGCCCGCTGAGCATCCTCGGGAAGAGACGGTCCTCCCGGTGAGACCCAGCCGTCCGGAGCCCTCGCAGCTTCTGCCCTACAGATTGACTCTCTAGGCTTTCCGTTTCCCTTCCAGCAGGGAGGGTGGAACTTCCTGTTTTCTGTCTTAGGGACTTCCGGAAACTACTGCAAGGCTGAAAACAACTCGACACGCCGAGCTGACGGCTATCTAAGGGAAAAAAGAGGACGCGAACTTGGGCCTTTACCCAGGCAGTTGTAAAATCTCTGTTTTTCGGTTATGGTGCTCTGCGCGCCATCCAGAACAGTCGCCCTGGGAACCGCCGGAAGTAGCTCAACGGAGAAACAGGAAGTCCCGCCTCTTCCTCCCAGAGGGAAGACGGTGAGCCGGAGGAGTCAGTCAGAGGGCCGAGCAGGAGCGATTTCCCCGACAAACAGGTGAGTTATTCTCCGACGGGGCGGGGGGTCTGGAGGCGGGGATGGTTTGGCGTCGGCGCGGGGTGCGGGGGCAGCGGCCTGCGGGCCCGAGCGGGCGGCGCGGCGTCGGGTGCCCGCGGGCCGGCCGCGCTCCCGCCCCCTCCCCCGCCTCCGCCCCTCCCCGCCGGGGCCGACGCCGCCCCGCCGCACGCCGGGACCCACGCCCTCGCCCGTCGGCGGCGCTCGTCCCGCTGCCCGGCGACCTCCGGCCGGTGTGGCAGCTGTCGGGGCCGCGGCGGCCTCGCGCCCTCTCGGGCTCCTAGGGCGCGGGTGTCCCCTCGGCTGGAGCGCTGACAGCCGTGCTCAGAGTCCGCCGCGCCGCCCTCGGCTCCGCGATTGGCCGTTCCCCGGTCCGTCCCGGAGGAGCACGCTTCCCCGGCTGCCCAGCGTCTGCTCCGAGGGACGGGCTTCCCGGCAGAGGCTCCGCGCAGCCCGCTCCCGTGCACCCGGGTGCCTTGCCGAAGCCGCTGCCGCCTCTGCCGCCTCTGCCACTCGCGCTTCTTCCGTTACGCCATGCCGGCGACCGGGAGCCCACGACGGAAAGGGAGGTTCCTGCTCTGCGCGACTGCCGGGGGACTCGGGCCCCTGCGGCGGTCGACGCCGGTCAGCTTGGCAGTGGGCAGCGCGCCTCGTCCCACTTAAACTCGGCACCCTCGGGACCACCGCCGGCTGTGCTTGCCTTCTGTCTGCAGCTCAGCCTGCTGAGCAATGGGAGCAGAGGCTGCTGACCCCTGTTGGTAGCGTTGGGTTTTGAGTGGAGCGTCTATATTGAAGAGTTCTCGAACAGGACCTCTTGGCGGAGTTGGCCTCTGTGAACACACTGCTCCACACTCACACCCCTTCTCTTTCTCTGTATCCCTCTTCCTCTCCTCCTCCCCCCTCTCTCCGATTTTTTTTTATTATGTAATGGGATGTAAAAGTCCAATGGTGACTTTTTAGCCTATGTTTGACAGGGCTGGTCACACACAGTATGTACCTAATTGGTGGGATCTTAGTCCATCTTGAAACAAAATACTGATTAGAAAGTATTTGAAGATCTCCTGTCTGTTGAACATACGCTATAATTCATAAAGCAGGACAACTTTGTATAGAAGTTACTCCAAATTCACTAACATCCATAAAATAAACTTGAGCAAAATCAATGTTCACATTCAAATGTTTGGTACTTGTTCCAGATAGGCGTATTCCTGTTGGCACAAGCCAGGCTCTGTGCTACAGCAGATGAGAACTGGTTACATTAAAAAAACCCCACCAGGTAACTTCCACTACATTTGCAGATCTGTTTTAGCACTTACAAGGTACATTTATTAAAATAGCCAAGTGTTAGCTTTCCAGAATCTAGAATAATGGCCGGCACAAACAGGAAGTGGAGACATTGCTTTGGGACCATACCCACTGTTTGTGCTCCACTACAACTTTTCTACAAACCTGAAAAACTCTTAAAAGGGTTTTTGTTTGTTTGTTTTTGTCTTTGGAGACAGGGTTTCTCTGTGGTTTTGGAGCCTGTCCTGGAACTAGCTCTTGTAGACCAGGCTGGCCTCAAACTCACAGAGATCCACCAACCTCTGCCTCCCGAGTGCTGGGATTAAAGGTGTGCGCCTCCACCGCACGGCCCAAATTAGGCTTTTCTTACTGGAAGAGAATGCTAGTAAAATAGAATGCTAATTTTTTTATTTCTCTCTTAAGAAAAATAAACGCACCACACACATATACATACACACGGGGGGGGGGGAGGTTTGCTAATTAGGTGGTGAAAAGAATCCTAGTTTGTAAATTCCCGAATGAGTTAAGCTGTGCAGATCCACCTGGCACTTTGACCCTCTTGGCAATAAGTGCTAGTGGGTGTTTCTGCACGGTGGCCTAACATTCTCCTAGTTGTAGAGTTCATACAGGAAGCATTTCTTGTCTGCCTGCTTTGTCCCAGTCATTGTAGCAAGTAAACTGATGGGCGGGATAGTGGAGTACTAGGTAGTAACTGGCCATGGCAGTACAGTCTCATGTTGATCCTGTATTCTCTGAGGGCGAGGCATTGCACTGCTGCTCATGGTTCTTGGGTGTCAGCTAGGAATGGGCTTTGATGTAAGCAGAGGGGCATGTACTGGAAGAGTCATAGCAGGCTGGAGAAATGTGTTCCAGGAGAGAGACTGGGGGTCTGACTTAGGTTATAGCTTGGCCACATCCTGTAAGTAGTCTGTTTAGAATTTTGCTACTGACTGGAGAAACTACCACCTTTGTGATGCACTCCTGAGTCCCCTCTGCATCTCCATCATTGTGTCTTTTAAAGTTCTAAGTGGTAGGACGTAAGATTGGCCAGACCACCTAGTTCCTAGGGAGTGGAGAGAGACAGTGTATTTTCTGTGTCACAGCATCTCATAAACAGCCCTGGATTCTTTTAAAATATGAAGGTAACTTCAAGAGCAAAAAGGTTTAATGTGACTATTACCAGTCAGCTTGTTGGACTCCTGTTAATTTACCCTCAAAAACTGGCTAAGCAAGGAGAAGTGGCATTTCAAGTGCTGGCTGGTGCTTACCACTTTGGTGTGTACTTGAGCATCTGAACATTTTGAGTGAAGGCAATTGGAGGTGCTACTTGTTATTGTTGCAGGTCCCGTGTAGTCCTAGGTAGCAGGACCCTTAGCTCTCTTGACACAGTGTAGTCTTCGTGAGAGTCCAGGGAATCTAAATGCCTCTGCTCTTAGCAGCAACTGTCATTGCAATTTCTTTTTTTTAAATTTATTTATTAAGGATTTCTGCCTCCTCCCTGCCACCGCCTCCCATTTCCCTCCCCCTCCCCTGACCAAGTCACCCTCCCTCATCTGCTTGAAGAGCAATCAAGAGCTGTCCTGTGGGAAGCCCAAGGACTGCCCACCTCTATCCAGGTCTCCTAAGGTGAGCATCCAAACTGCCTACGCTCCCCCAAAGCCAGTACGTGCAGTAGGATCAAAAACCCACTGCGCTTGTTCTTGAGTTCCCATTCTTCCTCATTGTCAGCTATGTTCAGCTAGTCCAAATTTATCCCATGCTTTTTCAGACCCAGGCCAGCTGGCCTTGGTGAGTTCCCGATAGAACATCCCCATTGTCTTAGTGTGGGTTTCTTTCTTTCTTTTTTCTTTTTTTTTTTGATTTTCAAAACAGGGTTTCTTCATAGCTTTTTTTGGTTCCTGTCCTGGCACTAGCTCTTGTAAACCAGGCTGGCCTCGAACTCACAGAGACCCGCCTGCCTCTTCCTCCCGAGTGCTGGGATTAAAGGCGTGCACCACCATTGCTCCCTGCCTCTGCCTCCCGAGTGCTGGGATTAAAGGCGTGTGCCACCACCACCTGGCCTCTTAAACCCCATTTTTGGGAGGGATAGTGTTTTAGTTACTGTACTTTGGCTGTGAGGAGAAACCATGACACCTTATCAAAGGAAGCGTTTAGCTGGGCAGCTTTAATCCCAGGAAGCAGAGACATGTGGATCTTTGTGAGTTTGAGGTCAGCCTGGTCTACAGAGTAGCTTCCAGGAGAGACTCTAAAGCTACACAGAAAAACTAAAAATAAATAAATACATAAATTAAGTAAAAGAAAAGAAGCAATTAGGGGCTTGCTTGTAGTTTCAGAGTTAGTATACAGTCATGGCTGGAAGCGCAAGGTGCTGGGACAGTTGCTTACCCGAGTTCTCCAGTTCCAGGCAGAGAGAGAGAGAAGACCTGGCTTGGTACGGGGTTCTGAAACATCAGCCCATGCTCAGTGGCACACTAGTGGCACACTCCTCCAGCAAGGCCATCTTCCGAGAGTCTTAGCAAGGAGGCAAGCTTTGGTTTGTCACAGTGTCCTTGTTCTGCTCTTTAACAGTGCCGACCTCTCTAATTACAGTTCTCTGTGTATTGCTTTGTCCACAACTTGAAAGGTGTTCTTACCACTCTTTGCCATACTGACTCTTTTCCAAATCTTTGTGCTCTGCTTTTTGTCTTACTGTAAATCTGGTTAAAAGCATGCTACGATATCTTGGAATTTTCTTTCCCAGATATAAATTCGTCCATTAGTTTTGAATTGAGCCTTGCTCAGATTTTTCAGATCATGGACAAATGACAGGTTGTTTGCCAGACTGTAGCAAGAGTGGTGTTTAGTCTGATACCCACCCAATAGGATCCTTGTTCCCTTCTGTGGCGAAAACAAAGTGGGGTCAGGGGCAGGACATCTTTTGCCTAATAAGTTCTACTTGATAAAGATTTTACAAGCATCACAATAAGACCACGAGCTGGGCATCAAGAGTTCAGAACTGGAGCATGTTGGGGACATTCCAGATTCAAATACAGCACAACCCATATCTCATGTATACATACCTATATCTGTATTAAATATTTCTTTTGGTGGAAAGTGACTTATTTTCTTTTCATTATTCTCCAACTATACTATCTCACTACTGTAATTAAATTATGGTTCCAACAATCTTGTTTCCCTCTCCATTGTGACTACCTACCTATAGCCAAGAGGTAGCTGCAGAGAAGACTGCAGTTGATGACAGCATCAAAGTATAAAGGAGCTTACAGCTTCCTAGGATTGTATCCAGAACTTTCCCACTGGTAGCTCTGGAGGAGGACTCTTGGGGAGAGGGTGGGCATGGATGGATAGCTCTCGACAGGAAGTTTCATTTCTCCTTTTGAGCATTAATGCTTTTATGTGCGTGGCTATTTTCTGGATGTAATGTTACTTTTTTAACAATTTGGCTCCCTTGTGTTTACCCCAGAAAATTGGAAGTGTCTGAAATACTAAGGATTTGGTACTAAGGAGTAATAAAGGTAATAAACAGAATTCCATGAAAATAACAATAATGTTTTGAGCTCTTAGTTGGTGTAAACTTTTCATAATCTCATTTAGTCCCCAGCACATTCTCTGAAGCCGTGTCCTACATTTTATCCACTATGGTGCATTCAGTTTAGGGTAGGCACGCAGTTTGTGCAGCTCTGTGCAGCTCTTAAATGGTGGAGCTAGTTTCTAGCCAAGGCGGTGTGACTGTATAGCTGCTCTTTGAGTCATAGGCCAGTCCACTGACTTCATGACACTTTAGCCAACACTCGTCCCACAGTTCAGTCCTTAGATGTCTAATTGTAGGCACTTTGCCCCCAGGCAGTGTATAGTCTTGTTATCAGACGCGTAGTAAAGTGCGGCAGAGCCCAGGAGGAGGGAGGATGGCCATTGTAGGGCACAGGGTACCCTAAAAGAGGGCAGAGCATTCTGGGAGCTGTCAGGGTAGCTGAGCAGAGCCCTGGGAAGTGCAGCAGTCAGAAGCAGGGCTCCAGGTGTCAAGCTCCTTCTCAGGTTCGCTTGTTCCACTTTCACACCTTAAAATTGCAGCTGGCTGTATGTGTGCGCATCAGCGAATAGGAGCCCGCTGTTCATGGGACGCATGTCTAATTTATGTAGCTGGCAATAGTCATGTACAGCTTAATAAAAGATTACATATTGAAGGTGAAACTATAAAACATTTAGAAGGTAATTCGGGGCAATAGTTGTATGTATGATTTGAGATTTTTGAGTCAATCACAAAAGATACAAGTCATAAGAGAAAAAATGAGTTTTATTGTCATTATTAGTTTGGATAATGGTATATGAAAAAGACCCAGAAATGATCAGGCAGATTAACAAAATTGAATGTGTCAGTACATATTATTGGTAAAAGTTTAATGCTATTTGAAGAGCAAGCAGCAAAAGTCAGAATAATAGGAAACAGGTTAGGGAGAGAGCAGGTAAAGTGATAGCTGCTAAAGCCTGATGAACAAGTGAGAAGTCAGGGCAAGTAAGCACTCTCAGCCGTGTGGAGGGACACAGCCAGCCTGGGATACACAGCACAGAAGCAGAAACTGGAGACTGCCTCGACAAGGTGGAAGGTGGAAACTGACTTCTGTATCGGCGAAAATGAATGCAGACAGAAATTGTAATAATACAGCTTTAATTGATAAATAGACTTACAGAACCAGAGGTTTCAGCGGAGAACAGGAAAGCAGAAGGGGCGGCCGGTAGTGTGCCCGCAATCTTTATAAGTAAAAAATATCCTCGGGGGACCCCGCCCTACAGACTTCCTCTACAAGTACGCACCCATTCTCTCCCCTTCTCTATTACACACACACACACACACACACACACACACACACACACACACACACACTTAGAAAAGAACCTTCAAGTATATATTTTATACACCCTCACCAAAGAGATAGTATAAAGATGCTCCCGTTGATGAGTAGCTAGAAGAACTAATTGGTGTGTAATTTATGCACTGCTTATACAGCGAAAAGGCCTGGCAGTATTGTTGGGAGGTTAGAAAGCATTCCGAGTGCTTAGGTAAGACAAGGAGTATGTGTGTGACTGTAAATTGGCAGTGATGTGAGCTGTGTGTACTCTGACTCAGAATTCTTCATCAGCCACATGAGTGTTCAAATTATTCTTTCTTAGTCTTTATTTTACAGCACTGGTGCCAAATTGTTTTCCATAATTAATGGAAATTAATCTTACTATGTAGTCCTGGCTGGCCTGGAACTTTTTATGGAAATCCAGCTAATCTCAAACTCACAAACATCTCTGTCTGCCTGTTTCTTCTGTGCTAAAGACTTGGGCTGACAAACCCTGGTGATGGTAACATTTGAGAAACATTGCCCCAGGGGAAAACTTACCTGAGTGCCTGGAGCCGCATACCAAAGGAAAGCCTTAGATAGGCCTGTCTGAGCCTCTACAACCCCAGCTGTTCTGGAGGCTGAGGGAACATAGGCTTAAGGCCAGCCATACCTCACTATCCTGACAACCTTCACTACCACAGGCAGCTTGAGAAGACCTCTCTCCAGCTAAAGGGATATAAGTATTAATGGCAAAGAAAGCTAAATGTACAAGACTGTATATAGTATTCGCCACTGTTTCCAGTTTTTAAAGTTCAGAAGCACACAGAACAAAGTTGCATTATTGTTAAAAATACAGACATAATTGATACACAGCAGGTAAGATCTGCGATGTAGCTTTCTAGGTTGTGCTTGTCTGGTGTATGCAGTGCATTGCATCCATACTCAGTTCTAAAAAAGGAAACACCAAGGAGGGAGGGAGGGAGGGAGGGAGGGAGGGAGACAGACAGACAGAGAGAGACAGTAAGAGTCTTACCTTTCTAAGAAGAGTAAAGAGGGGAGGGAGGTCTACACAGAAGGACTCAGGTAACACATTGTGTTACCTACACTGTGGTCTGTGCTCTAGGTCTTAAGATTATTTCTGTCTCATGCCTGTCTTCGTGGGCTCTATTTAGTTTGTATGAAAAGCGAAAGCCGGAGGTGAAGATGTGATCTTGGGGAAGTGTCACAGATCTTGACTCCTAAGTACGACAGTAAAACTGGTACCCTGATTCTGTTAATTCCTGCTCATCACTTCCTGTCCCAGGCACCGCTTTGAGCACATTATTGACAAGTTTATATGTCATTAAATAACTGACTTTACCTCATAATGGCCTCTGGCGGCAGGCTTTATTTATTACTATCCTAGCCTCACAGGAGAAACAGCTTGCCTGTGGGAGCAGTCCAGCTGTTTAAAGGGAAAAGTCATGTATGCACAGACAAATAGGCGGAACAAACAAAAGTCAGGCCACAGTAGAAATGAGTGAGTGTAGAGGCAGACCTGTGAGAGGTGTTCTTCCTTTTTTCCAAGTTACTCTTTCTTTACCTTTGTAGTTTATTTTCAGAGCAACACACTTGCCTTTATCATTCTCGTAGATGACAGACTTCTTCATTTTCTGTCTAGCTCACGGTAGGTATCAGTTAAAGGAGTGCATGCTAACTTAAAATATAATTATGATTCTCTGCGGCTTCGAACATCTCCTTTTGCCTAGACAGTTTGTTGAGAAAAAGGGACATTTTTTGGGAAATCAACACTTGCCGGTTTTCCTTCTTGATTTTGATAACCTTGTTTTCTTATGTCATATTAAAATCTGCACTGGGATTCTGTCTTATAACTACCAGTTAAACTGTAAAGTTAAGCTATCACGGTGTCACTGCCACCGCTTGGAAAGTTATGCAGGAGGAGTAGAAATGTGGTTTCAGCAGCCCTGTGTCAAATTAAATGTACTTTAGAACCAAATAGTACTACTATTTTTGTTTGATAACCAAAGTGCTAAAATTGTCAAAATCGTGAGAACTGTCAAGCACTTGCAATTAGGGAATGTCACAGTTTCTGACAGACTCAGTCCCTTACCAGGAAGGTAAAAGCTAAAGAGACCTTCTGTGGCAGAGCTGTCTGCATTAAGTAAGGCACAGGGATGTGATCTCATATGATCCCTTCTAGGTACATGTGGAGCGTAAGTTTTTCACAGCAGAGTTTCTGGTTCTTGGGCTCTTGTTCCTCTCCGCTGTGGAAAGCTAGATGATCTCCATGCTCTGATTCTGAATACTTTTCTGCGGGCTTGGTGTTCGTACTTCTCTTTTGTTTCCACTTATATAGTGGGTCTTTTTTCTTTTATTAAAAATAGATTTAAATAAAGCGAGGTAAGGCAATTAAAAGCGTAGGAAAAAGACTAATGCAGGCTGAGTAACACTGGCTTAATCATCAAGTGTAATTCAAGCTCAACATGCTCTTCAGTTACTAATTGTTATGCAGAAAGAACCCTGATAAATAGAACTGGAGCTTTGTGTTTGAGATCTAGAACCAGTAACAGCCACTTCTTTGGAAGTATATAGTTGATTAGTGGTTTCTGCTGGGTGTGACTTAAGGAGCAGAATTTGATGTATATTAGATCAATTATTTTTCAATAAAGAGTATCAGTTAAAGGAGTGCATGCTAATTTAAAATATAATTATAAGACCATTAGAATTTAAAGGAAGGTGGTAATGCAGTTTTAAAAATAGCTTAGAAATTTTAGGTCATTGAAGGAAGGGAATAGAAATGACAGTCTTTCTAAAAATGAGATCAAATGGTTTTCATTAAGAACCTTCAGGAAGCAGGATCTGGTATCTCTTAGGTATTTTATTGTGACATTACGGCAATGCTTGCTAAAGTGTGACATTGGAAGGAAGTTTATATAGCATACTATAGTGCAGGCAAGCATCTTTAGAGACCCATGTAGTAGTCTTGTTTAAATTGTTCATTATGTGTTTTTGGCTGACCCTTACCCTCAACATATTCCCTGTCTACAGCTGTAAGGGTCCAGTACATAAACATGAAATGTTTCTTTTCTTTTCTTTTTGAAGAGTCAGGGAGGCTCAGTGGTTCCCAAATAAAGCTTTCCAGCATCACCCAGAGGACTCTTTGAAGTGTAAGTTTCTGCTACAGAGCAGATTTTCTCATTCAGAATCTATCCTTGGAATTTCATACTTTTGCTCCCTAGCTGTGTTCGTAGAGGGTTGGTGTTGATGCAGGAAGACTGAAGCACAGCATAAAGGGCTGACTGGCTTTGTGATTCACCACCAGCACAGCCTCCGCTCCCCGAAACAGGAGAGTGGGTGGGCAGGGCAGAGGTGAAGTGAGGGGTTCTGTAAGGTGGGAACAAGGAAACATAGGGAGAGAGAAGCTACTTAGTATCAGCTTCCTTACATCCCATTTCCAAGCAAAAGAAAGTGTGTGCGTGTGTGTGTGTGTGTGTGTGTGTGTGTGTGTGTGTGTGCGCGTGTGTGTGTGTGTGTGCATGTGCGTGTATGTATGCCATATACATCTGCTTTTATCCTGCTCTGAGATGAGCGCTCCAACTGGCCTGTGATCACCAGGGCTCCTTCTGCTCAGCCTCAGCGTTGGGATGCAAGTTGCACCACCTTGTCAGGCACTTATGTGGTCCCTTGGGCTCACACCCAGGTCCTCTTGCTTGTGAGGTAAACACTTTACCAATGGGGCTATCTCTCCAGCCTTCAGCTTACTTTTTCTTGTTGTTGTGAGAAAGGTCTCACTACATAGCCTTGACTCCTGGGACTTGGAGTGTCATCCAGGCTGTCCTTGAGCTCACAAAGATCATCTTGACTCTGCCTCCACAGTGCTGAGATTAAAGGCATGCACCATCACTCCTAGCAAGCTACTTTTTTAAAATGAGAGTTAAAACGGAGGAGTCTCCATGTCAGATTTAGGTGCACTAGAGTCTCCTGTTTTTAGGAAAAAATAGTCTGTTTTGGGCTCTAGTTCCTTAAAGCTTCAGTTTTGGTGATGCAGCATTTAGCGAGTAACTCCAGTTCGTTGTGATGTTGTCTTTCGGGATCTAATTCAGACCCAAGTCCAGAGTAGTGGCTTCTCTTCGTTTTGTGCTGGGATTAAAGGCATGCAGCACCATGACCAGCTCTTCAGTGTTTTTTGTGCTCATATCCACCACCGAAAGCAAAATAAAACAAACCATGACAGAAGTATAACTAGAAAAACAGTTGGCTTTGTATCCTCTTTCAAACCCGCTGCCTGCATCAGTCCTTCCGTTTCCCCTTGTAGTTAGTTCTTCTGTTTCCCTTCCTCCATGCCACACTGCACCTCATGTTTACATAAATTTCTGTTTACATAAATCCGTACATATCAGTGAGATCCCAAATAGGAGAGAATATTGGTTTATTTTTTTCTGAGATTTTTTTGTTATCTTGCTTAATATAATACATTCTCAGCCATTTCATTTTCCTACAAATTTAACTTTATTTTTTTGAAATTGAGTTGTATTCGTGTGTGTGGGTGTGTGTATGATTTTGCTTTTTTTCTTGTACACATTAGTTATTAAAATTTTTTAAAGACTTCTTACCGAAACCAGATCATAACAAAACAAAAGACTGGAAGAGAGGAAGGAAGGAAAAGGTGGCTAGAGAGACGGCTCAGCAGTTAAGAGCACACGCTGTTTTTGCAGACCTGTGTTCAGTCCCCATCACTCTTGCTGGGGAGCTCACAGTCACCTCCGTCTCCAATCCCCGATGGATCTGATGTCCCCTTCTGACCTCTGCAGACACTGTACTCATATACACAAATCCACACTAAAACATACACAGACACATAATTAAAAACAAAATCTTGTTGGGCGGTGGTCGCACGCTTTTAATCCCAGCACTTGGGAGGCAAAGGTGGGTGGATCACTGTGAGTTCGTGGCCAGCTTGGGACTAGTTCCAGGACAGCTAGGGCTGTTATACAGAGAAACCCTGTCTCGAAAATCAAAAAACAAAAACCACCCAAAAAACAAAAACAATAAAAAAATCAAAACAAAACAACAAAATCTTGATTAAAAACAAAAAGCTTATATGTGGGACCTCACTTTGTCTGCTGTTGGCAGTAGTGTTTTCAGACTCTGAGAGACCTGTTTATATGTTGAATACTATTTTTTTTGTTTGTTTCTTCAAATGCATAATCCACAAAATTTTGTTGGAAATCGTTTTGGTTATAGGAAAACTGGCAGACATAGTATGTCTAATGGACTTGCAAAATAGTCTCCTGCTTCAGTGTTTAGGACTAAGTCTGGTCACTGCTAATTTTATTATGGAGAGACGAAAAATACTTAAAAAGCTTGCAAACAGTGTCAGCAAGCTCTTTTAAAATTAGTGAGCACTAGACCTAATGCAACGTTAAAGAACTTGAGATTCAGTGACATGAAAGTGAGATTCTTACACTGATACTTTGATTGTTTCAAAAAGTAAGAGCTTGAAGGTGATCCCAGGGAGAAAGCCTGGCCCAAAGCACAGAAAACGCGGCTTTGTGATTGAGATTAGCACTTGAGGAGAGAAGGCTCAGGGACTGTTCACTTCTCTTTTCCAGTTACCTGTCTTCTCTTGCTTGTGTTCTCAGATGTGGTGGTTCACACCTGTAAGCTGAGGTCTCAATTAGAAGTCAGAAGCAGGCGTTTGAGGACCGTCTAGACTACATAGTAGTAAGACACTCTTTCAGAGGAAACAAACATCAAGGAACGTGTCATACTGGAGCATCCTGTGCTCCTGTCATCCAGAGGCTGTGTTGGGATGAGGCCACCATCCTCGATACTGGAGGAGGCGCGCAGTGTGTCCTTGACTGCAGATAGTTTTAAAATTCCAGACTTTATCCGGGTTGATGGCCTTTTAAAATATTTTTTAAAGACAATTATTTTTAATGTTTGTGCGTGTGTATGTCTCTGTGTGTGAGTGCGTCTCTGTGTGTTTGCGTTTATGTACTTAATGCAGATGCCTGCCGAAGTCAGGCTGAGGTTCCAGGCGGTTGTGAACTCAGATCCTCTACAAAAGTAATTGTGCCCTTTACTGTGAGCCATCTTTCTAGAACTGATTGGCCATGTTTGATTTTATTTCAATTTTAGCCTTTCCAGTCCTTATGGTAAGTGATTCTTGGTATATAAGTTAATATATAAAATTACTCTGTTTTCCCATTCTTTTCCTTCCTTCTTCCCTTCCTTTTTATTTTACTTTTTATTCAGAAAACATTCCAAATTTAATAGAAAAATGTGAAAATAAACACTTTTTTTCCTAGAATACCTATATATGTAAGTTTTATAGTGATTCCTATATTGTTGTCAATTTGTACCTCACCCCCTCTGCCTTTATTCTTGGAGATAAAATCCAGGGCCTTGTGTGTGTTAGGCAAATCTTTATCACTGAGCGCTCTCCTTGGCCCTGCCTGTTTGTTTTCTCCTTTTGTCATCTTCTCGTAGACTTGGTCTTCATATCCACGTGTGTGTGTCTGTGTGAGTGCGTGCGTGCTTGAGCCAGCCCCCATATATGTTTGTATCATGACCCTTCGCTCAGGAACACTTGGTTGACAACTTCCTAAGAATGAACTGGGCATGGTGTTGATCTGCTTTGATACCAGCACTTGGGAGACAGAGGCAGGAGGATCTCTGAGTTCCTTCTCAGCCATGACTACATAGTGAGACCCTGCCTTAAAGAACAACAACAAAAAAACCCCAACAAATCAAACCAAAGGAAATCCAGTAGAGATAGTCTCTTGCATGGCTGTAGTGTTAATCAGTTTTGTAAATGTATGTTGACAGTTGTTGTAATAAGAGGAGCGGGGCTGCGTTCCTGCCGCCCCAGCTCACAGCTGCCTGCTAGCTTATGCCCAGAAATAATTACACGGAAACTGTATTCATTTAAACACTGCTTGTCCCATTAGTTCCAGCCTCTTATTGGCTAGCTCTTACATATTGATCTAACCCATTTCTATAATCTGTGTAGCCCACGGTGTGGCTTACCAGGGAAGATCTTAACCTGAGGCTGTCTCCGAGAGGGGAATCATGGCGACCTCTGACTCAGCTTCTTTCTCCCAGCATTCTGTTCTGTTTACTCCGCCTACCTAAATTTATGTCCTGTTAAAGGGCCAAGGCAGTCTCTTTATTTAACCAATGAAATTAACACAAAACAGAAGACTCTTTCCCCCATCATTTCCCCTTTTTCTGTTTAAATAAAAAAGAAAGGCTTTCACTTTAATATAGTACAATTACATATAGCAAAACAGTTATAAAGCAAGAATTACAGTTACAATATTTATATCTATTTTTATCTTTTTTCATACATTTAACAAAATTGACCTTAAAATTCATACCAATGCAAATTATTCATATCTATATCATATCCCCCTTTAAATGTAAAAGAACATTTGTAAACAATATTTGGGAACATGGGCGCAGTTTTTTTCTCTCCAAACTGCTTCCTGCTGAATGGGGGTGCTGTTATTCAGGTCTTTTATGGGATAACCTGTCAGTTAGGTTCATCTCAGTCGGCAGTTGAGCAAAGTAATTTTTTGAGGGTGTTAAGAGCAACCTTTTAGGAGGGCGAGGTCTATCATACCATATTGGAATAGAAGAAATCCACAGGGTCTCATCCTCTGTGAAAACAAAAGAAGAAACTCTTTTCCAAAGCATCATATCCTTAGATCCAAATTCTGAAGTCAAGATACTTTTAGAACATATGTGCAGGTTCAGCTTAGCAGCCCATATAATGAAATGTCTCTCTACTTAGCTCCTTCACAGTCAAAAATTTTAAAGAAAACACAATGTACATAATCCAGACTCTCTGTGAATTTTCCATTTTTATGTGGCTTATTTTTCTTTATTTCTTTTAGTCTATAACTATCTGTACTCTGTCTCTTTAAAGACTTTACCCTTTTTTTATGGGCATTAACTTTATTCTCTCTAATTTTTTTTCTCTCTCTCAAGCCTACGTACACTCATCCAACATTGTGATTCATTTAGTGGTCTGTCTGAATCTGTTTTATTGTGAATCTGTAATTTTTTTACTATCCAGGAGCACTTTGTTTTGCACTTTTAAATCTCTAAGCGCTTAAGAATCTAAGCTGTGACATTCCTAGGTCAAAAACAGGTACTGCAGGCTTGCCCCGCTCAGTCCAACATGGCGGAGCCGCTCATGCCTCTGATCCTTGCACATTGCACCACTAGCATGGCGGAGCTGCTTGTGCCTCTGAGCTGCGGCACGCAATGTCCCCCTTTTAGGCACACAGCAGTCTAGTTGCCATCAAACAAATCGTAGCACTTTACTCCAAATGCTCCATTCAAAAGCTCTGTCTCCCACAGGAGCCAGACAGAGATCGCGATGGCCGCACAGCCCAGAAAGCCGGCATTTTAAAACAGCAAGTTTTTTTCTGCTGCTGAATCAAAGATCTGAGAAGGGAATAAATATTACTTAACAAACGAGAGATATCCAAAATGTGCAACAAATGACAGAGACAACTGACTACCTGGGCAATCACCCAAAGTCTTGTTTGTAATGTTGAGTCAACCAACTTTGGCTAAGGCCTAACATAACTGACATACCATTATTAAAGGCAAGGAACTTTCTTAGAATTATCCTACCCTGTCTTGGCAGGATAAGACAATCCTGTTTCATCTTTGTCAGTAGTTGAGGTATGGGCTTTTCTTAACCCAAAGGCCAGTTCTGCCAAGAAGACAAGCTCCCAGTGGAGTGTCTTTGGTGCTCAATGTTCTCTCAGGAGTAGAGTGGTGTTGCCAGGAGTAATTGTGTCTCGTTGGCACAGGATTCTAGGTTACATTAAAGGCCATTTCTACAGCTCTTCGAAGAGGCTGAAGATTATACTATCTACACTAAATATAATTTCCATGTATCTAAAAGACCTGATTAATTCTCAATACCTATCTAACTTGAAGACTAAGAAAATAAACAACTGTGCAATATATGAAGACAATGATCTTCAACTGTAAACAATGTCATTACATATCAAATGTAAACAATGTTATTATATAAATAATATCAGAGGTAGAAATGTACATTGTAATATGGTAAATGTATCAATACAATATAGACAAAGTTATAAGCATACAAAAATAGAGGTAAGAACACTCATATTCAATATTCAATAATGTGAGTAGACCTAAAATGCCTTTATTACATTTGTCAGGGTCGGCATAGGGTCTGTCTTCAGAGGTTACATCTAGTCTTCATGTCTCCTCAGCCTCCTGTAACTTTGAACATTTTTTTAACTGCTGTCTTTGTGACGCTCAATTTTTGAGGCGGGTGGGCTTTCTCACCATTTTATCTATTTAAACAGAACACTACTGGTGGCATGTTTGCTTGCTATTTCCACTTAGTCATAGGTTTTCTATTCTTGGCCGATGTGATGCTTGGGTAATGAGGTGTTATCAGGATGTCACATCTTAGGGTTCACTGTGTCCCTCTGCCCTTTATCGAGGATGCTGGTTTTGATCACCCAGCCAAGATACTATGACCCTCCCCCGTGAGTCGCATTTTGTTTTATTATTTTATTTTTACCTTGGAACTAGTCAGTGGTTTGTGGAGAGACAGGTTAAACATCATGCAAAGATTATGCTCCATATCAAAATACTCTGTCCGACTTAGTTCCATTCATGAATCTTGTCTGATATATTTTTTGTCAATATAACTTTCTCTTTCTAGCACTCTTTTATGTTTGCCCATTTGCCCTGAACTCAATATAAACAGAGCTGTTCTTTAGGTCCCCTTCCCTCTCTGTATCCATCTATCAGTCCACTTACCCATCCACCCATCCATCCACCCACCCATCCATCCATCCATCCATCCATCCATCCATCCATCCATCCATCCATCCATCCCCAAGTCTTTGAAATGCTTTATTCACTTAGAGTTTTAACAAATTGGTAATGCTTAATCTTGCTCCTAAGTCTTCCTGACACCATCTTTCTTTCAAAGCATCCCCTTCTTTCTGACGGAATGGGCTGTAGGTTCATCATGTTCCTTGGCCAGCCCTGGAGTCAGCCGGGTTCTGCCGAGTGGAGAATGGACTCCGATGTGCTCAGTGTTACTAGTTCTCCAGCCAACCCCATTCTTGCATGTTTAATACGAGATTTAAGTAGCTTTCTTAGTGTCTGGTTTCCCTGCTATTTGACTGGTCTGACCTTCAACCTCTCTGACTATAATTGTGTTATCCTGACTTTGCCTTTCTTTGTGTTTTTTGACCCTTTTGTTTGGTCAGTGCTGCTGCAGATGTCCATGTCCAGTGAAAGGTTCCCCCTTTCTCTTTGATGGCAGCCGTACTTTCTATTGCTTCAGTAATGGGTAGTGACCTTTTTTCTTAAGCTTCACACTTAACTCTGTCCCTAAAAGATATTTTGGAAAGTATAGAAAAATGCCATGAATTGGAGAAAAAATTACCTATAATTTCTCTACTGAGAGGAAAAAATTAACCTTATTATATAAATGAACTTGAGTAGAACTATATTCATTTAAAATTTAATGCTGAAGATCTTCTCCTTTCTAAATATACTTTCTTAGCACTCAGATCTTTGGTACCTAATAATTTATACTCCAAATGTCTTGAGACTTGATAGTTTTATATGGTGTGTTAGCTTATTGACATCTGGAATTACAGTGTTTTCCAGATTCCTTCCAAAATTAGTCCTTTCAGACCTCTCCCTGCAGCTCTTTGCATCCCTCTGCTCCGACCTGAGGAGGCCAGGGCACTGCCAGTGCGTCTTTAGCCCTGCCCTCCTCTCCTGGTGTTTATTTACGTTTGTTACAGTTCCTCCAGATTTATAGTTTTAATTGAATTTAGCAATCGTAGTCTTTTCTTCTTGGATTGCAGCAAGGAGGCTGAAACTTGCCTGTGTCCTCCAGCCGATTTGGTGCAGCTGAGATGAAATTAAAGACGTTCTCTGTGTAGCTCAGTGTTGAAACTTCAGGGTTACCCGTTTCTCTCATTTTCTGCTTCTGTGTCTACCACTTTGTCAGCATTCATATGTAACATCTTCATCTTCTTGCTTTTGAAAGGGAAGAAGGGAACTGTAAAGAACATAGACTAACTTTTATCATAAAATGCTTTTTTAATGGCTGCATTGTAAATTCTTGAAAACCAAGGGTCTAATGGAAACAGTTAATGAGAAAGGGCTCCATCACGGGTAACCTCCCACCTCTAGTTTTAGTGAATAGACCGTTTAAACTAAATTAAGTGAAGGACATAAATTCTGTTGTTTCAGTTTTAATATTTCATGACTGATTTTATAGATGAAATTATATTTTACAATAAATAGGAAGAAGAATTTATATAGCCTGTTCTATTTGATGTGAAACAGCAAATCCCATTTCTCTGTAGCTGTAAAGAAAATTCATTATAATGTCTTTAGTTGTAAGAGGCAGTTTCATTGTGATTAGTTACACTGATAATAAAGCAACCTTTCCCGATAGCAGGCGACAAAGCACTAGTGTGTGCTTCCACGACCCGGACTCTCCCGTTTTGTCTCATGGACTCGGCACTCCTTTGTCTTAGCCCCGCTATTTCTGGACCAGTAATTTTTTCTTAAAAAATTAGATGGAAATATTACCAAAGTATTGATTTTAAAAAGTCCCTTTAAAAAGATAAAGTTTTAACTTTTTGTGTAGAATCTTTCTGAGTGTGAAGCACATTTGTCAGAGATAGTTGATATAAAGTTGTTGTAAAGTTAAGTTAATACCTGATCGCTTTAGGGTGTTTAGAAAGTAGTACTGCAAATGTGGGAAGGTTGAAAACCTTAAGAAAAATCAAGTACAGGGAGGTATGAGGGATGAGCTAATTTTCCAGTGTGCTTACCGTGCGGCCTATGCTTTGTATTGCTGTCAGTCCATCCTCCTGAGCAGTGGTGTGAGGCTGGAGTACGGGGTAGCGGTAGGATGCTGATGGACCTGCTCGCTGTATTTTCTCACTGTGCGTTGATCTTCATCAATATGGAGATTTAGTTTTGTTTTAATTCTAATTTAAGCACTAAACAAATGTTTGAATTTTTAGAAGAATTGAATTAGATTTTGAAATATAATAACCTGGTTTTCTCTGAAATAGAAATATAGTTAGTTCTTGTTTCAAGTATTTGAGTGAATTCTAGTTTCTTCTGTTTCTTAGGCTTGGGAGCACACAGTTTTAGCCTGCTTATCGTTAAGTGTTCTTGGATGTGGGTGCTGGGAACTGAACTTGGGCCTTTGAGTCACCTGATATCTTGGTGGTAGCACATCCACACGCTCCATGCTGTTAGTGGCTCTGCATGCCCTAAGCTTGAATGGAATGCCTTCCAAAACCCATAGGTGAACGGTCATTTGTGTGGTGACAGTAACCAATGCACTGTGACTTCAGACAGCATGACCTGTGGTGCCACAAGTGTTCCCCACATGACCTGCGAGTTTAGGAATGCTGAATTTCTGAATTTAACTGGGAAGGAATCCCTTATTGCCTTTACCTCTGAGGCAAGCTGTTGGCTCAGTAGATTCTAGAAGCTGAATGTTTACATCCCAAATAAGCATATTTTTCAGGATACAGCAGGATATAATAAGATATATCCTTTATGCTGTATGAATTTAAATTTAAAATTTGCTCTACCTCATCACTTTATTAGGTAATTCTTTAATAACTCTTGATTTGGTTCAATTTTTTTAAATTAACCTGTTTTATCAATCTACGATTTATTTATTTAGTATACAATATTCTGTCTTCAGGCCAGAAGAGGGCACCAGACCTCATTACAGATGGTTGTGAGCCACTATGAGGTTGCTGGGATTTGAACTCAGGACCTTTGGAAGAACAGGCAATGCTCTTAACCACTGAGCCATCTCTCCAGCCCCATTGGTTCAATTTTTGATCGTGATATCAGATCTCATTTTGATTGTAGGAGAGATAAATGTAAATATCATTTATTATAGTTCTAAAATAAGTGGAGAGAAATTCTGCTCTGCAAAGCATTTCAGATGACTGATAGCGTTTGGCCCTTCTGTGTGTCTTAGTACTGTTAAATACTTAGTTCTGCTAGCACAGAAGCTTCTTGTTAGGGTAGGAAGGAAAATATTCAGATGCCAGTGAAGGAGGGGCACTCCTGAGCCATATCCTCATATCCTCATCAGAGAGGAGGGCTTTATCTATTTTTCTATTTATTCATCTATTTATTTTTCAAAAAGGGTTTGTTTGTGTAACAGCCCTGGCTGTCCTGGAACCCCTTTTGTATACCAGACTGGCCTCAAACTCATAGAGGTCTGCTGTCTCTGCCTCCCTAGTGCTGGGATTAAAAGCGTGCACCACCACTGCCCAGACTAGAGAAGGACTTTATGTTAGTTGTCTGTTGCCCAGTAACTAAGACATCAAAATATAGTGACTAACGTGTTTATAATCCTGTGGCTTGCGTACTTGGGACTGATCTTGGCTGGGTAACTCTGGTTTCAGGAGTTATCATACAAAGGACTCGGGGTAGGTGGTTTATTGCCAAGATGGCTCATTCCTTGGCAACCGAAGGAAGCCCTCAGTTTTCCACGTCTTTGGGGAAGAAGCCTCACATCTTGCCGGGGGCTGCCCCACAGGCGGCACAGATGTCTTGCTATATCTGGGAGAGGGCAGGAGGGAAGCACTGATGCCTTGGGACTGAGAGTCCAAGTAGCACACACTCACTTTGTTCTTCTTTTCTTAGATGCAGTTCACACAATACTAAGAGGCGGCAACTAAGTCTTTTGAAGTAGTAACAATTGTAGATTCATTAAAAACCATCAGACTGTTTCTTGGGTAACTTAATAAAGAACTTTATGTATTTATAACTGAGGAAATGTGTTGTAGTCTCATAGGATATACTATATTATATAGGAGGTGTAGATGCTGGAACCCAAGTATTCAAGAACTAGTCCTGTGTGAATAATCCAGACCTTATTGTGTGTCCATGTGTGGAAGATTGCCCCTAGTGTTATTCAGTGAATGTGTTTTAGTGTGTTGAATACATTCTTGTCTGAATTATGTATTTAACTTAAAATTGTAAGGATTTTTCTGGAAGAATACTTTTTTCCTTGTAGGATCAGAGATTATTCTGTGATATTTTTTCCAAATTGTTGTTTCTGATAGGAGGGGCCTGGCTGGGAGGGCTGAGCTCAGCACCTTTAGTTCCCCAGCTTTCATAGACAGAGTCTAGGAGTGGATGTCAATTAGGGTAGGCAACACCATCGCGGGACAGGTGCGGTAGGAAGTCCGGTTTGAAATGGCAGATTGAGAGAGACTATTCATTCTCCGCTTACTCAGCCCTTCTGTGTAGGGTTAGAACTTCTGCTGCTTGTCTCTTTGAATTTCTCAAAGGGAAAGGTTTTGAGACTTCAGGCTTTTTGTGCTTGTACCTGTTCAAGAAGGTTGAGGTAAGGGAGTGGGACTCGGGTAGGAAGAAGATGGGTTCCTGTGCAGCCACATGTCTCTGTGAGCGACTCACTGGAAGTGGAGGAGCTGAGCTGTCTTCATGATGTCCCGTAGGGAGGAAAGACGGCGCACAGATAAATGCAGACTAGTCCTTGGGTTGAGTGACAGGTGAACAAAGCCTGGAGTGCAGTGAACGGCTGAGAGCCTGTTCTCTCAAATGCTTCCTCCAAATCCCTGGAAGAGCCATCAGGGAGAAGTGGCCACCAGGTGTCATCAGAAGTCTGCTATTGATGTGTTTTATTCTTGTTCTCAAAAACGTTTGCTTTTTTCCCCCCAGGTAGTCTTTTCTTTAAAGCATGAGAAATAACTTAGAGATTTTAATTTTTGACAGTTTCTAGATGAAACTAACTTTATTAATAATTATAGGTAAGATGAAAATAATCAAAAAGGTTATATATAACTTATTTTCGCAGCCCGGAACAGCTGCTTAAAGGTGGTGGTGTGTGTGTGTTGTTGGGCTCAGAACCTTGCACATGCTAGGCTAGTGCTCTACCACTAAGCCACACTCAGCCCAGCGGAGATGCTTGTAATTGTGTGTTTGGAAACCTTTGGGACTCGGAGGGGCTACGTGTGGATGGTGATTGATGACTTGGCCTAGGAAGATTTAGTAATACATGCTGGTTTTTTTTTGTTTGTTTGGTTTTTTTACGGTGTTTTATTATTTATTTTACTTGGGTGTGTGCATGCTATGGTACATGTGTGGAGATCAGAGAACAATCTCTCTTGGCTTACCCTTTCACCATGTCGGTTCCAGGAATGGAACTCAGGTGATCATGTTTGACTTGGCAGCAGGCATCCACTAAGCCATCCCTCTGGGTCCAGTGCCACTATCTTAGTCCACATACCTACTAGATTTTCCAGTCCTGAAATTCTGCTGAGGAAGAATTCTGAGATTCATTTTATTTTATTTTATTTTTTTTACTGTATTACAAATGGCAGTCTGTCAGGAAGGAGATTATGACTTATTTTACTTTGTTGTAGGAGGTCAGGGTGCTCCAGATTTGTGGTAAGCTTTTAGTAAGTGTTTGTTGTGTGAATGAATAAAATCTACTTCGGAAAAATGAGCCCTTAACTGTTATATTCAGGTGATCTTTGTGTCTTTCAGGAAGAAAGAAGATGATCTTGTTCCCATCTCCACTGGGAATATGATACTTGTTCTAATAACCTTTCTAATGAATTTTTAAAGCTATATTAGCATAAACTCTCATTTCCGTTTAGTCCCTTTCACATCACTTTAAGGGACTTCTGAAACTACTTAGTGCCCTCTCACACTGCTCTCGCTCTAGACTTCGGAACTTAGCTGAGCGAGCTCTGCCTGCCTCTAGACATCTCCTGCTCCTGTGCTTGTCTTTATGTTCGTATTCTCAGAAATGCTGGCTTGGATGGGTTGAGCTGCTGCCTGTTGTGTGTAAGCCACTGTGAGCTCCATGCTCCTTGCATTTGCCCAATCCTGCTTTCTCTGGAGGTGTTTAACTGTTTCTCCCTACTTCCTCAGCAAAGCGCCAGCTCCCAAGCCAGATTCAAAACAGCTAATAAACCAAAATCAAAAACAACAACAGCAGCAAACCTTCAAAGATTTAGACAAACTATTTAAGTAGTTGGAATGTTCTACTTGGATGTTTGATTTTTACTCATTTATTTTAATTTATATCTGCAAAATCATGTGGTTTTATATATATCAGGTACATTTCAGAAGAACATTTTCCAATAGATACTGACTTGTATCATTGTAGGAGAGTTTCATATGGTGGACACTTTATGTGTGTGTGCCTGCAACAGAATATGCACTTTGAGCACACATGCACGTGTGTTCTTTGGTGCACCGCTGAAAGGGCTCCTGTTGCTGTGCACAGCAAATGTAACCTATTTTCGATGGCAGTACTTGTAGAAGCTCAGTGTTGAACAGAAGAGAGCTCATGTTGGATTAGACTAAGTATTACTTTTTTCTGTCTGTCTTTGTGTGGTCTATGTTTGTACATTGTAGGTGTGCTCACCCATGCGTGGAGGGCAGAGGTTGGCATTGAGTGTCATCTGTTCTCACCTTATTTCGAGACAATCTCTCATTGAACCTAGAGCATCTCTTATTGGCCAGGCTGACTGGCCAGGGCTCTCTGCTATGCAGGAATTGGGTTATAGGCATGCCTGGCTTTTCTGTGAGCAGGTGTTTTACCCAGCGAACTGCCCCCTGTCAGTTATTACAATTGAATTTTGGTTGCATGCTTTAAACATAGACAAGACTGACACTGTCTCTTGAGAAGCACATGGGTGTGGCCGAGTTGTTAGGCATGATGGGTGGCAGACTCGGGAAATCAGTCAAGTGCTTTCTTAGGAACAAGTGAAAACATTGATAGAATGATATAATGAATTTCTGTGTGCCTTTTCTTACTTTTAAACAATTTTTAGCAGTTTGCTTCAAATGCCTCACCTGGGATATGTTTGAAGTACATCCTAGACATTTTTAAATTTTTCATTCGTAATTATTTGTGTGTGAGACTTTTCTTATGTGACAGGGAGGCATTCATTTCATTTGTTTGTTTAGTTTATTTGCTTATTTGAGACAGGGTCTCACTCTATAGCTCTGTCCTGGAATTCACTAGGCTAGGTTGGCCTTGAACTCAAAGAGCTCTACCTGCCCCTGCCTTTCAAGCACTGGGATTAAAGGCGCGCGTCACTCTGCCTGGCCAACAGTCATTTATTTGAGTCCTATGTAAGTGCCTGAAGATGTTGTAGGTCCTTTGGATATGTGAATGAATAAAATAAACCATGCTTTATAATCAGGCATGGAGAAATAGAAAATAATCACATACACAAATAGCCACAGAGGGGCAGGAAAGGCATTGGTTTCCTTAAAGTCTAAAGCTTTTTATACAAAATATCATTAATAAAAGGAAAAATATTATAAGACATATTGACAAAGGATTTCATATTCAGAATCTGTGTGTAACTTCTGCAGCTCAATGAGAAAAAGAAAGAACCAAGTTAAGAAATGAGCAAAGAGCTAGCAAAGCCCATAGGCCATCACTGTCATCGGGAATGCTTATTAAAACCATGCACAGCCACTGGCCCGACTTAAATGTAAAAGATGGACATATCCTCTTTGTTCAGAATAGTACAAGTACTTTGAAAATCAGCCAGGTATCCAGATGTCCATCAGAGAGTTCTGTTGTATCTGTGTAGTTTATCACACTCAGCAATACAGTAAGACATTGTACTGACATGAACAACCCAAACCAAGATGCAGCCAGACTCCTCTTCCCCCACAGTCCTTGTTATAGGAGTGCACTTACAGGTTTTTCTAGAACAGACTTGTCTATCTACTGTGGAAGAATTCTAAACGGTGGTAGGGGATGTGGGGATGTGGTATGGTGTGGTGAGGAGTAAGGGGGTGTGCTTCTGGGAATGGCCTGTGAAGGGGCATGCAGGAGACGTCTTTAGGGAGCATTTAGGGACAGAGCTCTGTGGCTTATACACACTTCTTTTGACACTCTAGAGGATTGAGTCTAGTGCCTTTCCCTGCCAGGTGAATGCTCTACCACTAAGCTGGATCCCCAACTCCAGATCTCCGTTTTCTCTCATTCTCCGATTTTTAACAGTACTTGTGTGTATGTCCATGTGGTCGCAGCCCCTAAAGGTCAGAAGGACAAGCTTTGCAGGGTGTTTCCTACCATGTGGTTTCCTAGAACTGGACTTGGGCACTCAGGCTTGGAGTCAAGTGCTTTTAATTGCTGAGCCCTTTCGCTTGCTCTGGAGCTTGTATCTTGATAATGATATCTTCAGCTCCCATCAGCCGTGCGCTGGAAGGTTCTAGTTGCTCTGAATTCTCACTAACATTTGTTGTGATTTCACTTTTTTTCTCTTTTCTTTTTTCTTTCCTTTTTCTGTTTTCTTTTCCTTTTTTCTTTTTCTTTCTCCCTCCCTCCCTTTCTCCATCTCTCTCAAGACAAAGTCTTGCTGCCGGCTCAGACTTGGGTGTTTCTGGATTGTGGCTCAAGTCACTGTCCTTCCTTGATCTCCCTGCTGTTGCTTGTAGACTCATTTGACTGAGCCCTGTTGCCATCTTACTTTCCACTTGTATTTTTTCTAATAGCTCGAAAGCAGAATCCTGTTGTGATCCTGACTGATTTCTCTAATGACTAATGCTGTCTGGGATTTTATTTTTATTTATTTACTTTTTAAATTTCATGTGCTGTTGTCTGTTTTTGTATTTCCCAGGGCAAATTTATAATCAGATTTTTTCTTCATTTTGAAATTATTGTAATAGTTCTTTGAATAGTCTAGGAGCAAATACCTTATCAGATATGTAATTAAAAAAAAGAAAATACAAAGTCCTGTTCCAAGAGTTCTTTTTTCACTTTCTAATTGGTGACCTTTATAGCATAGTATCCTTGGAAGTTTTTAATTTTGATAAGTGTTTTTTCTTCTGTCATTTATTTGTTTGTTTACATGCCTTATATATTATTTTTGTTCTCCACATTTAAGTAACAGGCTTCATTTTTATTTGTCATTTATGAAAAAAGTAGCTAAATAGTCTAAAATGTCATTATATGTTAATGACTTATTAACTTCAAATAAAGTCACATTTGGCTAAAAATTTCAATTATAGTATAAAATAAATGGAAAAGGATATGTGTTAATTAGCTATAATAATGAAAAAATAAAATCAATAATATTGACTTTTAAGACATTCTATTCTGGGTAATTGCCCTCCCTCCAAAAAACTTACTCCATTAATTTTGTGCCATTGGCATTTGCCTTTGCCATTAACTCTCAGACAAAACAAGAATGACGGCGTGTAAGGAAGTTGATTGACACCAGGAACAAGGGTGGCCTTTCATTGGCAAGAGATTTGAGCGTGAGTGTTAACCTGTGATGAGAATGTGTACTGTTAGTTGAGATCTCCTGAGGATGCTGTGGTAAGTCTTTTGCTGTAGGGGCAGGACTGAAGCAGTTGCCTTTCTACCAGCATTTCGTGCCGCTTAGAGGCAGTGCTCCAGATTCTCGTCACATCTGCTTCATAGAATGGGGATCCACCACAGTAGAGTTTGTAAGAAAGGCTTCTCTGTTTAAAAAGAAGTGACCTGAAATCTACTGTTTGTAGACTGAAAACTGATGGGAGTGCCCCTTACCCCTGACAAAGATGCGTCCTATTGCTTTGTGAGTCGCTGCGGTCCACAGATTGGATCTCATGCTTTATTTTATTTTTCTATTTTAAAGATGGGAATCTCCTTCTGTAGCCTGGCTTGGCCTGGTAGTCACTGTGTAACTTTGATTGGCCTTGATCATAAGGTAATCCTCCTGTCCTAGCCTCAGAATTGTTGGAATTGCAGGTTATAACTTCCATACGCAGCAAGATTGCCAATTTTGAAAAAAGAACTTTATACATGTGGTCAGGTTTGTCAAGTATGGAAGAAACTTCATTGAGGTTGATTTCATCATATTTTTCTCCCTTAGGTTCAGACCTAGAGGTTTGCATTTTCTTCATGTTCAAAACTCTAATGCCATGTCTGTTTATTTTACAGATTATAAATTCTAGTTAAATTCAATCTGTCAGAAGAAACATCACCAGAACTTTATTAAGAATGGATTCTGAGAATAAACATGAAAATGATGAGGATGAGGAAGCCACAGACACGAAAATCATTTCCTCCTGTGATGCCAGTTGTGGGCCTGAATCTGATGGGATAGCAAATGCCTCTGAGAGTTTCACGAGCAAAAGGGGCTTTTCAGAATCGTCCAGCTCTGACAGTGTTGCTGTAGAGGAAGAGAGAAGTGAACTTGCTTCCAAACGAAGGAGAATAGAGGCGGTGGAGCCCTGTGAGATTGAAGAGCAGGGTACCTCTGGGTTGGACACTGAAGAAGCTAATGTTGAGTCGGCTGATGTAGGACAGGAGGCCTTCTCCACCAACCACTCAGATGGAGGCCGAACCCTTCCCAGTGTCTTCTCCCCACCAGAGGATTTTAGTACATTTGATACTCTTCCTTTGAAAGCAGATGCAGAGAGAAAGCCTGCTCAGGAAACGGTTTCCCTAGTTCTGGAAAGACACACTCCTTTTCCTCCAGAAGAAATGAATGTTAGTTGTAGCGTTGGAAATGCAGAGACAGTTCTCAAGTGCAGGAGGTGTGGCCATTCATTTTCCTCTTGCTCTGCTTTGGAAGAGCATGTGGAATGTGGTGTGGAACAGGAGAAGAAGTGTGCCTGCTGCCACTGTAGCCACAGAGCAGAGAGCAGCTCGTCTCCTCATGTGCATGTCAAACATACTCACGGGCCGCAGAAAATTTTTTCCTGTGATCTCTGCGGCTTCCAGTGTGCCGAAGAAAACCTGCTAAATGCACATTATCTTGGCAAAACACACCTTCGGCGTCAGAATCTTGCTGCTCGTGGAGGATTTGTACAAATCTTAACAAAACAGTCTTTTCCTAAAAAATCCTGTGTCATGGGAACAAAGAATGTTAGAACGAAACCAAGAGCTTCTAAACCACTGGCAAGGAATGGGAATTCCAAAGGAGTGCAGAATACCGGGAACAACTCTCAGGCCTTCAGAGGAACCCTTTCTGAACACAGTGGTGGTGGGAGTGAGCTGCTTGTCGAAATGATGCCATCTAGGAATACCTCATCAGGGAAAGAAGAAGTTGTTGAGGAAAATGTTACTTTTGGTGTAGTTCAAAATCCTGAAAATCAGAACAAACAGCTAGGGGGCTTAGTAAGCTCAGAGGGTCTTTTAGGTAAACCGGAATCCATCCAAAATACCCTCCAGATAGCGCATATCAGTATCAGTGCCACCTCGAGGACAAGATCTGAGCGAAATCTCCTCATGTTGGGTAATAGCTTTCGCAGACGACCTGGCACTTTTACTTTAAAGGGCCAGGCAAAGAAAAGGTTTAATCTTCTAGGAATTAATAAAAGGGGTACAAATGAAACTCAGAGGATGTATATGAAACACTTTAGAACACAGATGAAACCAAATGATGCACAGCCAATGACAGAACAAAGACAAATGAGCCAGGATGTCCAAAGTCTGTGTGTGACTACCTCAGATGACGCAGAAGGGACACAGGACAAGACAGCTTCCCATCTTTCGGGCTCCACACAGCTGGGCTCCCTGCCAGTAAAACCAGCTCCAGTCTGCCAGGTTCTGTGTACCTGTCCAGAGTGTGGTCATATAGCTGCAGACAAGACAGACTTGGAAATTCATGTGAGAAGGTGCCCTGCAAGAGAGATGCGGTTTTGCTGTCAGACCTGTAACTTTTCTAGTCCATCGAGGGAAGACTTAGAGGAACACTTGCATAGTAACCATCACCAGCAGGTGGCTCCTGCCCTCAGCTGCCAGCGTTGTTCCTTCGTTTCCTTGAATGAAGTAGGTCTTAGAGACCACATGAAGGAAAAGCATAACATGGGCTTTTTTTGCACCTCCTGTAATCTGTTCTTGCCCGAGAAAGATGTGGAAGAACACAGAGCAACTGAGATGCATAATAGTTTAGTGGTTCAACCAAAGATGGCATCATCATTGAGCAGGGACTCTGTTTTACCTTTAAGTAATTTAGAATCAGAAAACATGGAAGATTCTAGAGAAGAATCAGGGAAAGCAGCTAAGGAAGATCCTGCTGAGTCGAGGGTCAGCCATGGAACTGAAGCAAGGCATTCAAGTAAGCCTCAGTTTCAGTGTAAGAAGTGCTTTTACAAAACACGGTCTTCCACCGTCCTCACGAGACACATAAAGCTTCGGCATGGGCAAGACTATCACTTCCTTTGTAAAGCATGTAATCTTTATTCATTGAGCAAAGAAGGGATGGAGAAGCACATTAAAAGAAGCAAACACCTTGAAAATGCTAAGAAAAATAATATTGGTTTAAGTTTTGAAGAGTGCATTGAAAGGGTGTGCATAGGTGCAAATGATAGAAAGGAGGAGTCTCACGTTTCTGGAAGTGGAAGAGCCGAAGGCCATGTTGGTGTGCGATTACAGGAGCATTCCTGTCGTGAGCAGAGCTTGCTGCCTCCTAAGGAGCTGCCCCAGTCTGGTGTCGGCACCAGAGATGATGAATTAGCCTTAGCCCCTGCTCCAAAGAGAGGGAGGCCCAAAGGCAGCATTTCACGGACCTGTTCACACTGTGGACTTCTGGCCTCTAGTATTACAAATTTGACGGTGCACATCAGGCGTAAACACAGTCACCAGTATAGTTATTTGTGCAAAGTCTGTAAGTATTATACTGTAACTAAAGGAGATATGGAACGTCATTGTGCCACCAAGAAGCATAAAGGACGGGTGGAAATAGAAGCAAATGGGAAACAAAGCTCAGAAATAATTGTTGGCCCAGAAGGGGGTGATCTTGAAGCGTGTAAAAAGAATTCCCCTGGAGCAGTGACCGCTTCCGATGAGCAGGCTGACAGGTCCGCCGAGTCTGCTGCATCTCCTACAGATAAGCCGGTGGTTGACTGTGGAAACGCAGTAGAAGTAGAAGCTGAAAATGTGTTTCATTCTGGAGATGGAGAAGGTAGCCGTCGACTCTCTGATAGAAAGGGGCAGTTCTCTCTAGATCCAGAGGACCTTCTACAGCAGAATGATGTGTGCTCTCAGAGAGATGTTGCAGGTTCAGGTGACAATAGATGTCTGCACTGTGAGTTCAGTGCTCACTCGGCTGCTTCGCTAGAGCTGCACGTGAAAAGGAAACACACCAAAGAGTTTGAGTTTTATTGCATGGCCTGTGATTACTATGCAGTGACTCGCAGGGAAATGACTAGGCATGCTGCAACAGAGAAGCATAAGATGAAAAGGCAGTCTTACCTCAACTCCTCTACTGTGGAAGCAGGTTCTTCAGAAATGTCCAAAAGCATCCTTGTGCCTGAGGAGGGGCATTCACAAAACCCTGAGGAATTTAAAATAAAACCAGACCAATCATCTGATACTGTCAAACCTAGAAATGCTGCAGATTGCTCTATTTTAGATGAGAATGCTAGCTTAGATATGTCTAGAGTACTCTGTGCTCCTGACGCAGTGGAAATTGTGACTGAGGAAGATCATTCCTTTTGTGAGACCTTGCAACAGCCCCTTGCTAAGGACAAACGTATGAAACCTGGGGAGATAGTGTCCCTTAATACACCCTCTAATCATGGCTCCCCAGGCCGTCTTCAAGCTGACAATCCAGGAGACTATGCTGCGGATTGTGAGTCAGGAAAGGAAAACCATGGCTTGTTGAATGATGCCTCTGCTGGTGACCCAAGGACACGCTGTCAAGGTGAGGGAGGCAGTACCAGTGATAGTGGAGGTAAAGTCCTTGACAAGCCCCTCTCCTCTGGAGACTTAGATGGGGACCATTCAGCTGAATCCACTTCCCCTGCTGGGGACCTGGATGGTGGCGGCCAGAGCAAAGCTGGGTGTGAATCGAGTGCAGAAGACTTGAAAGATGTGCAAGCAGACCCTGTTCTCGAGAATAAGGAAATCCTGATGAACTCACAGCACGAGATTGTTTTAGAAGAGGATGGCCCAGCTTCTGATGACACAGTTGACAGTAATGATGTTTATGAAACTATAATAAGTATTGATGACAAAGGGCAAACCATGTACAGTTTTGGCCGGTTTGATTCTTCCATAATTAGAATAAAAACTTCTGAAGATGGTGAATTGGTAGATCAGTCGGAAGAGGGTCTTCTGGTAGCAGGGGTGAGAGTTAGTGAGTTGCCCACAAAAGACTGTGTTCAAGGCTTGAAGAAGAGGAAAGTTGAAGGCAGTTCCTTCGGCGAGTCCACACGAATCCGATGTGATGATTGTGGTTTCTTAGCAGATGGATTGAGTGGACTGAATGTCCACATAGCTATGAAGCATCCCACGAAAGAGAAACACTTCCATTGTTTACTTTGTGGGAAATCCTTCTACACCGAGAGCAACCTTCACCAGCATTTGGCTAGTGCTGGTCATATGAGAAATGAACAGGCCAGTGTAGAAGAGCTTCCAGAGGGAGGGGCCACCTTCAAATGCGTCAAGTGTACAGAGCCCTTTGATTCTGAACAGAACTTGTTTCTGCACATTAAAGGACAGCACGAGGAATTGCTACGGGAGGTAAATAAGTACATAGTGGAAGACACTGAGCAAATCAATCGCGAGAGAGAGGAAAACCAGGGGAATATCTGCAAGTACTGTGGGAAGATGTGTCGAAGCAGCAACTCCATGGCCTTTCTGGCACACATTCGCACCCACACAGGTATGTAACCCTGGTAGCAAGCCTGCGTTTCCTACAAAGTGCAAAAGTGATGGAGTTTGCACTTTGGGTCCCAACCAAATATGGAACCCCATTTGAATTTGCTGACGAACCTTCCCCTAATTCATATTTCGTGTTTGTGTGATGCTCTGCTTGTGTCTAGGAATTGTCGACATTTAATGTTTCCAGAGGCAGTTTAGCCTTAGAGATTCTAAAGGCACACCAGTGGACAAATTGCTTTTACTTTTGTCAAAAGCACCCTCTGATGGCTGTGCAAAACTCCTGTGTTTTACTGCTTTTCGTTTGTTTTGTATTAATTATTTGATTTTCCAAAGTTATAGTAAACGGCACTTTGTGGTTTTGGAGAGCATATTAAGTAGCTTTTAACCTTTATTAAAATTCTTATGTTCTGAGACAGGGCCTCACTGTGTAGTCTGGCTGTTCTGAAACTTACTATGTAGCCTAGGCTGTTTTCCACCTCACATAGATCTGCCTGCTTCTGCTTCCCAAGTGTTGGATTAAGGGTGTGTGCCATTACACCTTCAAATTTTTAGTCTTTTATTATTCTCTCATATATTACATCCTGATTGCAATTGCCCCTCTTTCCTCTCCTTCCAGTCCCTCCCCCCTACCTCCCCTCTCCCCAGATCCACTCCTCCTTTCCCTTCAGAAAAGGGCAGGCCTTCCAGGTATGTCAATCAAATATGACATATTAGGTTGCAATAAAACTAGGCATCTCCCCTAGTTTTAAGGCTGGATAAGGCAACCCATTGGAAGGAAAAGTCCCCAAAGCAAGCCAAAGAGTCAGAGAGAGCCCCTCCCCCCAATGTTAGGAGTCCCTCAGGAAGACCAGGCTCCACATCCATAACATGCAGAGGACCTAGGGCAGACCCACGTAGACTCCCTGATTGTCAGTTCAGTCTCTGAGCTCTTATGAATCCAGGTAAGTTGGTTCTGTGGGCCATTATCTTGACCCCTCTGGCTCCTACAGTTCTTCTTCCCCCTTTTCTGTAAAGGTGTGTGCCACCACATCCTCAAAAATTTAACATTTATTTTTCTCCTATGTGTTTTGCTTGCCTGTATGTCTGTGTACTGCATGCATGCATTGTTCTTGGAAACCAGAAGAGGGCATTGGATCCCCTGGCCATCTAACCTGGGTCCTGTGGAAGGGAAGCCTATGCTCTTAACTGCTGAGCCATCTCTCTTGCCCCTTAATAAAATTTCTTAAGATATTAGAAATTTAAAAGTATTTATCAACAGATAGATTGTATCTACAAGTCTGAGTCCCAGTAGTATGATCCCACTTTCAAGGACCAGAATTTGTGAACATGCTTCCCTTAATATGAATTGGAATTCGATTTTCATTGAGGTAGTACCTGATTTAGGGTCTGTATTCTGACACATTGCACATTACATGCTAATGTTTAGTTTGGGGAGAAATTTTAAATATATATATATATGTATATATATATATATTTGGTGAAAAATGTATAAGCCACTGTTCTAAATTTATGTAAAAATTCACTGCAGTGTTTCTATAAACCTGCCATACATTCTTTATTTTAAATAGACAGCTTTTCTAAATCATTGTGCTCTGCTTAGACAAGTTCTGTCTACATGGTTGAATTTATGAGTAGATTTGAATAATAAATTCACATTTCAATGAACATATTTTCATTAAAACGGTGAGGTTTATTTTACTGTACTTTTAAATAATGGCATATTGTTAAATCTACACTTTAAATTCCTGCAGTTTTTGAAACTTAGTGCATGGCTACACGGAGCTATAGAGCATTGTCAGTAACTGAGGTTGATTAAAGATGGTCAGACATTTCCTTTAAAGAAAGTAATAGGAGATCAGTTCCGGTGAATATAAACACCGCAGTCTCTGGCCTACTCTCCCCTAGCTGCTTGATGCCCATTTCTGGAGGACGCCAAGTGCTTATGTGTATGTGTTGTTGGTATCTGTTGTTGCTTCTCACACTCTGAAATGACACGGCATTAGACACCAGGCTGTTCTTACGCATGGAAAATAAGTCAGATAAAACTGAATAAAACCAAGAGGAAGATGCTAATGGAGCTCTTTTTAGAATTCTTTATGCAACTGTCTGGTCAAGACATGTTGCTTATAATTGATGTGTCCATTACTTGAATTCTCTTGTAATTATAGTCAATAAGTCTTGTAAATGTGTTAAAGCTCACTAAAAGCATACAAATTCAAGAACAGAGTAAGGCTAATAATTTAAAATAATCAATGTAGGCATTTCAGCACTTAATTTCCCTTGTGTGTTGATAGCTGATCATTCTTAATCCATTAAGATTTATTTAGTCGTTTACAATGCAAAATAGGTTTGCACTGGTCACTTGTGCCATTTGAAAATGTCTACCAGGTTAAGTGCAGAATGTAGTCCATTAGTCTTCCTTGACTATATATATTAATTGCATTTAAAATCAAGTTAATGTGGATGTGAAAGTGAGGTAACTATCAATATGTGACAGAGTAACCCTACTTACATAAGTTACATCATCGATTGCAACATTCAGTAAAAGTTAGCAGACTTTTTTTTTTTTTTGGATCTTCTGTTGGTCTTTGCAGCAAGTACGTTTTTCCCGGGCTCTGGGTACTGCAGAGCCCTCCCTCCTAGAGCGGAGGGCCAGCCCACCGTGTCAGTTTCGCAAGTCACTTTTTTGGGAAGGCTGGTTTTCAGGTTTTAATTTTATGTTGTTTTTCTCTTGGAATATCTTAAAACGGATGATGGCTTCCTGGTACTTCACTTTTATGTATGAAGGAGTAATACAGGGCCGGTTATTACTGCTTAGCTGGAAAAGGGCTTGATTTCCAACTCATTTCCATATTTGGAATTTGCTGTATGTTTTATGTAACCTGTTCTGATTATTCTTAGCATGATGAAAGCAGTATACTGAAGAAATGAGTTTTGGTTCTGAAGAATTATAGGAGGAAATCTCAGTTCCTGTGCATTTGTGGTGTGAACCACTTGTCTTGATTCTCAGGGGTCTTCACTCTGGATTAGAAGAGCTCTTGGCACAAGGCTTAGCTCTTGTGCAGTATTCTAAAGCTTTTATAGCAGAGGACATGGAAGATGTCTTAAGCCTCAAGATACCGGGAAGCCATTCTGTTTGTGTGCACAGTACTCCTGTCACTTATGCCCTTGGAAAATGTTCATAAGTGGGCATATATGATGTGTGTGTCTTCACTGAAAGCTCCCCGTTAGTGCTGGGTGTCAGTAATTCTTTGTCTAACAGTCTAGAGAGTATGCAGACCACCAAGACCGTTATTCTGTAGACAGAGCACAATGGGAAGGTTCACTGCTTACTCTGCACGCACTGCTCTCGTGGCTGGCATTCTGTGTCATTTGTTGAATGGGTAAATGAATGAGCGATTGACTGAATGAAGTGTTCAGATGCTTAGGAAACATTTCAAGTTTAGCCTGCAGTCAGCAAGCACTGCGTGATACCCATGCATCTGCATTACCCCTCTGGTGAGATCTGAAGGGTGCCGCCTTCCCTTTGGAATGTTAGTGCTCCGTCTATGTGTGTGGAACTGTAAGGGTCTCAGAGGCATGGCCCCAAGGGCTGAGTGCAGGCAGATTTCAGGGCTTTGGGATTTGTTTAGTAAAGAATCAGGTACCAGGAAGTTAGGGCCACTTTAGTTTTTTTTTTTTCCCCGCCTTCATTAAGTCATACAGATCAAATTAAAATAAGAAATCTTCTGAGCATAATGCTGCTCCATAGAATAGATTTACTTAAGATAATTCTGGACATTTTAATAATGAAATATATCTGAGAGAAAGGCAAATTTAGAAATATGTGTTTTTTACAGGTTTTGTGTTATAAACATATGCCAAGATCCTCATTTCATAATATGTATTGTATAGCAACTGTAAAAAAGAAATATTGTCTCTAGAAAGTGAAGTAGAAGGAAAGGCTTCCTCTTCCTACAGAGAGGATTTCCTTAGCTGATTCTGGAATGCGAATGCATAGGAAGGAGATGCTAACAGCCTACCTTTAATGCTAGCAAGCTCTGAGACTTCGGGAAGGACTTTCTCACTGTTCCATTTGCTGTGGTCTTCATGCCACTTGAGCGGAGCTAGTCAGACCAGGCTGTCTGAGCCGCCAGGGTTTTAGATCTGTTTCTCCAAGTCATCGAGCAGATGAATGTTGGGCAAGTTTTATCCTTCTTGTTTGAGGTCCTGATACTATCGTTTATTAATAATTTCCAAATTGTCCTTGAAAAAGCACTTTACTAAGCACAGGTGGATTGACTCTTACCTTTTAAGAGTTCCATTAAGGGAGTCTGTCTCATGTGATGTTTCAAAGTCATGATACGCTTAATTTTATCAGAGTCATTTAAATAAACTAGTTTCTACAATGATTGATAGAATTTGAATGCTGTAAGCTGAAATCTCAACCTGCATTTTATATCTAAACATATAAATCTTAACTAGATAGAACCATTCAGGTGTTGGATACATTTTCACCTGCTTCTAACCATAGAAATTTGAAGTATTAAGAGCTGCACTTCATTGCCATTAGACAGTGGAATACTCAGCCTTGTCTGCCGTGGAGTACTGTTTGTTTTTTTTTCCTCCTTTCTTGGGAGGTCAAAATTAAATACTTCATTTTCTCGGTGTCCTTTTGAGAACTAAATTGAAATTTAAGAGTGTTTTTTTTCTAGAGTGCTTTAGTTTCAAACATTTTTTTTTCTTACCTTGGAGGATTTTTATTTACCAGGACTGCACAGAGGTTCATTGATTGAGATGATTGATTTATTTGTACTCTATAATTTTTGAAATGTACAGATTTCATACTCTAACCATTTTGAAAGTGTTATTTCATAAAATAGATATGCTAATTATGACACGAAAAGTCTGGAAACGTAAAGATTTTAAGCCTTGGTTTTTATTATTTTAATCTCTTTCAAGATGTAGTAGTTAGAAAACTGGAAGACAGTTTGCACATATCTTCTTCCTTAAGAGTGGCTACTTCTAGTAAGTGGAGGACTCGGTCGTGAGTTACTCACAGTGACACTGTTGACTGAAAAGGTTGTGTTTTGTTTTGCAGTGTACTTTAATCTTGGTATAATAAATAATTAAAAAGTTTTCTTGTCGTTACTGAGCCTCTTGTGTTGAAATATCTGTTAGTGAACTCAGTAACCAAGATGTTGACATTGTTGGTTTGCTGACTCATCACAGCAGTGAAAAGATGATGAAAACACAACAGTTGTGTGCTGTGTTGTCATGTGTGTGACAGTGGAGCGAAGTATGGTTGTGTGTGTGTGTGCGTGGGTGTTAGCACAGGGTAGTCGTGTGTGTGTGCGGGTGTTAGCACAGGGTAGTCGTGTGTGTGTGCAGGTGTTAGCACAGGGTAGTCGTGTGTGTGTGCGGGTGTTAGCACAGGGTAGTCGTGTGTGTGTGCGGGTGTTAGCACAGGGTAGTCGTGTGTGTGTGCGGGTGTTAGCACAGGGTAGTCGTGTGTGTGTGCGGGTGTTAGCACAGGGTAGTCGTGTGTGTGTGCGGGTGTTAGCACAGGGTAGTCGTGTGTGTGTGCGGGTGTTAGCACAGGGTAGTCGTGTGTCTGCCGGTGTTAGCACAGGGTAGTCGTGTGTGTGTGCGGGTGTTAGCACAGGGTAGTTGTGTGTCTGTGCGGGTGTTAGCACAGTGTAGTCGTGTGTCTGTGCGGGTGTTAGCACAGGGTAGTCGTGTGTGTGCGGGTGTTAGCACAGGGTAGTCGTGTGTCTGTGCTGGTGTTAGAAAAGTGTTGTTATGTCTGAGAAATATACTCAGTAATACACTTTGTAGATACCAGTGACCTTGTTTGTATTTGTGTTTTTAAAATGTTCAATTTTAGATAGGATATCTTCAAGAAACCTTTTTGTCAGTTGTATGAAAAATGTTTAACAATATTTAGCTCATAAAAGCTGCTTAGTGGCACTCAACTTTTGACTTTAAATCTTAGAAATGTTTTTGAGAGTTAGCAATATTCACTAAAACATTAAAACCACATGAGATATTTATGGGGTCAAGAAAGTTATAAATGAGTGCATGCATTTTGTTTTGGGGAAGAAATTTTTAATTTGATTGAAGGTTTAACTTAGGATTTGGTTTACCCTCCCTTTTAAAAGTCTGCTAGTAATGTGTTATCCACGTTCAATCTTACTTTGTGTTACATTTACTCAGGATCAAAACCATTCAAGTGCAAGATATGCCATTTCGCAACAGCTCAGCTTGGAGATGCCAGAAACCACGTGAAAAGGCACCTTGGGATGAGGGAGTACAAGTGTCACGTCTGTGGGTGAGTAAATTGAAGCCACCTCTGCTGTGGGAACCAGGAGCTAGCTGTGCGGGGTAGCTATTGTTTGAGAATTCAAAACTGATATGAGTAAGAGTGGCGAAAATTATGCTTGCGTATCCTCCTCTCCTTTGTTATGGTAAATTCCTTAAATACAGTTATGACATTCTTCTCCCACTTCTAATCCTGTGCTGAAGATGAGCAATTTTATGGGCTACAAGGTCAATTTGAACCTGTAATCTGTAAATTGACTAAATTATAGGATGTTCATTCACATTGCCAGAGAGAACTATAAATTCCATTTAAAGACAAAAAGACCCCCCACCCCCAGATAATATAGCTTTAGGAGTGCATATGTATTTTTTTCTTCTGCTATACTGTCTTAATTTTAATCACATTAATGGATCTTTGGATAAATTGGACATATTCTGTAAGGAAAAACAAAAGATTTAATTTCAGATACCTGGTTACTGATCATTTGAGGGATGATGTGTAAAAACAGTGTATAATGTATTTTTGTGTCATGGGATTTCAAAACGAGTTTCCGTTTTCAATTCATGGTTCTTTGTAGAGTCATTCATAGTGTTAATTGTCATTCAGGTATGTTACATTTAATAGAAAGCACTGAGGTACCTCAATGTAAAACTAATTAATTTTGCAGAAATGTTTAAAAGGCTTTAAAATGCTATGACATATATGGTGTATCATAGGACATTCAGAGGTGGATTTTAATACTCTACTTATTAAAATATATTTTAATGTTATTGTGCTAGAGAAATTAACTAATAAGTACATCATATAAAATTCTTTATGTGAAACTTAAGAAATCTGCAATTCGTAGGTCCAATTAAATTATGCAGTGTGCATATATTATGCTGATGTGGGAGGCTCTCAGGTGTACATGGACATGGAAACAGCCCTCAAGTCAAGAGCAGTTCTGCTGTGTATTGCACAACACATATTCCCAGGAGATGATTTCACTTTTTGACCCTTAAGAGAGTTTTACAAATAACTTTGCAAGCAATGTTATCAACCATGGTCTGTGATTTATTCGCTGGCCAAATTGATGGTTCAGTGACTTGCAGCTAAAGTAAATGAAGATGAACCTCTTCCCTGAAGCCACTCATGATCAGTTGGAGAACGAGTTCAGTTACTACTGAGTTTAGCTGCCAGGGTCAAGTCCCAAACGGTTCATTTTAATTTCTATAGGTCCTGTGATTTTAAAAGACAGTCATTTACTGTTCTTACCCTCTGAGCTGTAGGATGACTCCGACCACAGTGGAAATGTGCATTTGGAAGTAGTAAGCAGTTTTTCCCCATTTGTGAAAAATAGGTAAATAGATTTTTGCACATTTGGTTTGTTGAAATCTAATTTTTATCTATTTTTAAAATTAAGTTGATAAGATATTGGAAAGATAAAATAGCTTTTTCAAAGAATCCTGTTTCATATAGTTAGTAGCAGAAACAGCTTATAATTTATTGGCTCTAAATGTATAATTTGAACACTGTCTCGTTTCTTAGCTGATTGCTTTCTGAAGACAGAGGAAGTGTTCACTAGTAGTTTGTATCTGGTCACCAGGATAAATAGGAATGGTTTGAATCTTAGCCCCATTGTGTGTGTGTGTGTGTGTGTGTGTGTGTGTGTGTGTGTGTAGATAAAACATTCTAGATTTCAGTATCTAGCTTTTAAAATTAGGGAAACCTTTAAACTTCTCCCCCAGTGGAATTATAGTTTTTTTTCTTTTTAAAAATAAGTTCAGTTTAAAAGCCACACACACAGAGTTAGTTTAGCATGGTAGAGAGCCTTGAAGTGAGGCCAGGAGCTCTGAAGAAGGTCAGTGAGCTGAGAAGGATTGATCAGTAAGGTTGATCAAAACAATAATGAATTAGGAATTTAATGTTCAGGAAGGGGTTTTTGTGGTTCTGTGTTTTGTTTGTTAGGTATGGGACTATCTTCGGTGGTTCTGTGTTTCGTATGTTAGGTATGGGGACATCTTTGGTTTTGTGTTTTGTGTGTTAAGTATGGGGGTGTCTTTGTTTCATGTGTTGGTTAGATATAAGAGTAACATAGAAGTTTAAATGGAAAACAAAACAAAAAAAGCAAGGACTAGTTCTTACTACTGACACTGGAGAATATTGGGGTATTAACATTGCTGACAGTGTCAATTCATTATCACTGATGGCTAAATAATCTCCCCAATGCTCAGTGGACCCATTAGTTCCTGAACATAAGCAGGCTATGCTGCATTTCTTCATTAGCTTTAATTGCTATAAATTTTACCTTTTACAAAACCATGCTTTAAAGGTAAAGTGATCTTTTGGGAGCATCAGTTCTATAATTTTGTCACAAACAGAGGGTCCTGCACTATTTCTTTTTCTCCAGTAGTTAATATCTTGGTCTCAGTCTTTTGAAATTTTATTAATGACCTCTTTCTTACCTGGTTATATATAGTCATTTATCTAATAGTCATGTTGAAAATGTGTAAAACATTGAGGCAGGCACATGCTTGAAATAACTGTCATAAAACTGAACTTTTTGCAGTAACCTTTTAGTTTTCTGATGGTGAAATTTGTGGAATGGTGTGTTTTTATTGAATAAGTTTAATGTTATTGTAGCCACTGTTTGTATTGTTTGCCTGCCTTTCCTTGTCTTTATGTAGGAAGACTGTAGATCCACGAGGACTCTGTTGGAGAGTTCCCACTAAGACGCAGTTTTAGAATTCTGACTTGTCAACTTTAACATAACGATAGCATTTAAAATTGTTACGTCTGGATTTATGTTATTTTTTTTTTAAAAGCTTCTAGATGAGTAATTTGAAGTTGTTCTCTTACTTATCCTCTCCTGGCGAATGTTGGCCACAGTATGGCAGGGTTTAAATTACCTTGACGGAGGAGAAGAATCAGTTGAAAGTCTAGTTCCCATTGTCTAGCTGTGACTCAGGGTTGACGCTCTGCATAGGCAAGGTTGCTTTTCTCATGGTATGAACACGTTGCTGCCCATTCTGTGTTTCAAAGTAGATAAAGAATAAAGCTGGTTCTTCCTTTTAATTCAAGAGAACAGAGTTTTGTTTGGTGATCTGTATAGCTGCTGTGTTTAAAAACATTTATTTTATGCATGTGAGTGTTTTACCTTTATAATATCTGTAACAACTCATGCATTCTTGGTCCCTGGTGCCCATGAGGTTAGAATAGGGCTGGAGCTATGGATGTGGGTGATGGAATCCAATCCAGGTCCCCTGAAGAGCAGGCTCTTCTTTACAGTGTATGATTAGGAGAGGAATTCTAGGCTCTCTGCTCCCGATGCCTGGCCGACGTGGAAGTCAGCTGCACTGTGATGGTGCTGAGTGGGCAAAAGCAGACACTGGAGCTTCTCTGTTCCAAAGTTGAGAGCTTACTCAGTACTTATGGGGCTAAAAATAGGCCAGACACATCTTTTTATTAAATTCCCGATCCTATTTATTTATTTTAATTGTTAAGAATGAAAAATTTCATCCCCCAAATTTATTTTACACATTTAAATTTTTTGTGTTGGTTTTATTTTATTTTATTTTTTATTTATTTATTAAAGATTTCTGCCTCCTCCACTTTTAAATTTTTTTTAATAATTCTGTATGTGGGTTTGGGGATATAGCTTAGTGTCTAACATGTACAAGGCCCAGGATCAATTCTTAGCACCCACACCACACACTGAATTAATTTTTCCGATGTGCATATATTCTGAATGTTAGTATTGTGCAGTGCTTGGTGTTAAGTGCTGTGTGTTACATTGGTCTTCTTTTCTGATTCCGATGCTTTTGTTCTTTGCTTCGTCTTTGCTGTCCCGTTTACAGATGGGAGCTAGAAGAGAAGTGACACACCGACACACACACGGAGACTCTGCCGCCGGCCCCCCGGCTCAGGGCTGCTCTTACTCCTGATTGTCCTTCTCTTCATTGTTTGCTGCTGTTTGCTGCATGTGCCTTTCCCACTGCTTTGGATTTTGCTCATTGGTTTTCACTGGGGTTGTTTTCTGTAGAATCACATCTACTTCCTCCTATTTGCCACGTTTATTTTCCATTTTTTGTTAAAATTAAATTCTGAGAAAAGATTGCTTATCCAGTCTTGCTCTCATATTCTGGCATTTCTTTGTTTTGTTCTTATTGTAAATGATGTTAACTGTTCCCCGCTGTCCTTCATCTCTTGATAATTTATTGTCCTCACATGTAGTTGGCCATGCCTGTGTATCAGGGAAAAGAAACTGCTGAAAGTGGTGATGGGGTAAAATTCACCATGTTACATTTCAGTTGCATTTCAGTACCAATTATCTTAAAGAGATACGGGAAACTCACAGTGCTCCTGGATCTCCAGAGACCTAGGAAATGATATCTAAGTTTTGTATGCCAGTTTTCAGAACCATAAATTCAGTATATATAAATTAGGGGCTATGTTATTTATTGGTAGATTTCTTTGTGTCAGGTTTTGATTAATGTATATGGAGTTAGTTAAATAATTGACTATGATTTACTTAATCAGGAGAGAATAAGAGCATTTTCCAAATATTTCACCTCTGAGTTTATTAGAAGATCTCAGAAAATTTAAATTGTGCGTTAGTATGATTAGAAAATGTTTATTTCTAGTTGATTTTGGAAACCTTAAATCGAAAGTTACTAATGCAGTTAAACTGGTGTGCGCGTGTGTGTGTGCGTGTGTGTGTGTGAGATTACCTAGTTTTTGTGCATTAGAGGGATCTCTATGTAGATGATTATAATGTCACTTTCTGACCTTTGCAGCTTGAATAATTGTAAATCATTGCTTCATAACGTGTCAGAGAATGTCTGTACTAGGCAATTAAATGGCAGAATATAATAGACCAAATTATTGCCTGTCATGTTTTCAACAACACAGTTAGTATTTGAGTTACACTTAATCATTACGTGCATTAGCAACTTCATTGGAATCCAGCTTCAGGCTGAGCATGAAATACATTACATTATTTAAACCTCTAATGGTACAAGTCATTTATTTGTGTTGAAGTGTACAACATGCAGAGTTTCATAAAGCAAGGAACACTTGAGAGCTTAATTTATCCAAATCAAAGTCTAAATGCAGATAAACACAAGTGGCAAAAATTAGTAATTTTTATAGGCTGGAAATATTTAAAAATACATGGTTGTGGGTAATTGTAGGCAGCAGGAATAAATTAAAATCACTATTTTTAGTCTGCTCTGAGAACTAAAGCTGGGTATACCTAAATCATTAAAAGTACCACGGAATTGCATTTTGAGCTGAGCAATTAATTATACCCATCATATCTACAGATGTATCCAAATAAGTATTTGCTTCAGCTGATTGTTCTGGTTAAAAAATATAGATAGAAAAGTTGGTTTTGTGCTATGGGAATGCGTTTCGTCTATAACAATATAAAGTACAACATCTCTTACTTTTGTAAAAAGATTTAAATTAACAGTAAGACATCCATTGTGAAAGATGCATTGCTTGTATTTTCTGCATAGTATTTTATTGCTTTTAGTTTGACTATATTTTTGTCTCTATTTTGAAATTTTAAAATGCCATGCAACAATTACTCTCTCTGTTTCGTCACTCAACCCAGAATTAATCATTTACCCTTCTGCTGGTAAAAATCCTTGAAATACCTTTTTAAGTTATGATCAATATTTTCAACATTTTTATATGAAGCTTACTTTATGGCTTGAAAACCTAAGCAGCATTTCGATTTTAATGTTCAGTTAACAAGCATTATTCTCATAACTCTAGTGTGTTTTCTAGTGATGTTTTGTCATTGCGGGAGAGAGTTGGAGTGAGGCTAGGACATTGATGTAGAAAGGGAAGATGGCTCTTCCCAGTGTCTCCTCACAGTGACAGGAGGCCTTTGCTGTCACCAACATTCTCTTCTTTCCTTCTGCATGGTCATAGTTTGCTGATTTCTTGCATGATTGGTTAATGGATATATTTCAAGGCCAGTAAGTGTGACTAACCTGTATAACAAAATAAAGATAAAATAGGCATTTTTACATGTTGGTTGTTGTTGAAAATATCAGCATCTGTTTTTTGTTTCCAGTGAAATAATCATGCCCCAGTGTCTTAATTCTCTCTTATTTTAAGATGGCTCCTGGGGTTGGCTTTTTAGCTGCCCCCAGTCATCATAGTAGCTTATAGGAAGGGAGTCACTTTCTGGATTCCTTTGTCTGTTCTGTGATTTTACTTTTTAATCTACCTTTTCTTGTTAATCTGTTCTCTACTTCCATCTTCCTCTTTGCCTGTCTCCCGAAGTTCTTCACCCTGTGACAGCTGCCCCTAATCTTTCCGGAGCCACATCAGCACCGGTGTTGGGAATGGAGACAGAGGGAGTCTCGGCGGTCCACTGATGTCCACTTCTCTCATTCAGCAGAGCCCTAGAGGCTCTCGTGTAGCTATGGTAACAGGGTTGTGTACTGGCCTTGTTTGTGGTCACAAGCTCCGTGGAGGACAGAGACCTGAGAAAACAGAACCACTCCAAGGGGAACCAGGTAGAATGGGAATCCGCCACTGTCGAGGAGTATGAACACGTCTTCTTACAGACCTGGTTCTGCTGAGGTTGAGTCACTTGAGGAGTATTCCTAAGACAGACTTGCGTATTTTCAACCAAGACTGAAGAGTAAAAGCAGAAATGAGTGGAATAACATGGCTTGTATGTAAGAGCTCTGCCAAAGTCTTGTTGTGTGTTGCTGTGGAGGGAGGAACAGATACATACCTGTCAGCTGAATACTAGCATTTGCCAGTGCTTGTTGGAGTTCAGGTCAAAGACAGAAACAGTATCTTCCTCAAATAGAGAAAACTCAGGTTCAGAAACGGCCAAGCTTTTCTGGCTAATTCAGAAAATGCTTACTGGGTAGGTAGTATTGGATATGACGGCCCTTGGGAGTCAGGAAGATGAGCCAGAGCTGCCTGTGCAGGCAGGGCTTGTGCCCCTTTTGAACACGAGGTGGCTGTGTTCAGGGAAACTAAGTCACCCCTTCCTGAGGCTTGATTGACAGGTGACAGTTGCATGGCTGGGCAGGTGAAGCCGACGGGTATTTCTCAAAATTGTTCTGTATTCACATGTTGAATACCGGCCCTTTTCTGTTTTCTGCCTCTTTTCTTCCCTCCTTGCCTCTATCCCTTTACCCCCCCCCCCCCCCAAAAAAAAACCCATGTGACTTGCCAGTTTCTGGGTAGCAAAGAAAAGAGGAGAGAGGGGAGTCTATATAAAAAGGGAGATGGGAAGTAGATCACTGCTTCAGAGTCAAGGGCATTGGGGTTGGCCAGAGAGATATTTTAAGAGAATTTCACTATTTACAATTGTAAATTGGTTTTTGGATAATTATAATGAAACAGATAGATATCTGTAGCACATAGCTTAGTGCAAGGTGATTGATTACAAATAGCAATGAGGACACAGTGGTGCAGCCTCACTCCTGGTGCTCACTTTGACAGGAAAGTGGGTGCTATAATTGTGTTTCCACTAGAATGAGCCACGGTGCAGAACAATATGAGGCAGGAAGCTGGTGCTTTAAAAAAGTATATACTGTTTTTGCTGGGTGTGGTGGTGCATGCATCTAATTGTAGCACTGGAGAGGCAGAGGCAGGTGGATCTCAGAGTTTGGACTACAAAAGAGTTTCAGGACAGCCACAGCTATGCAGAGAAATTCTTTCTTAAAAAACAAAATTACAAACAAAAAATGTACTTTTCTCTTATTTCTTTCTTCCCAGGCTCCCTTTTCATCCAAACAATTTATACATTTTATGCCCTTTATTGTTTTGTTCTAAACTTCCTGACTTCATTCTTTGAGATTCCCTCTCCCCAGCTGCTGCTGGCTTTAGCTTTATTACAGGGCCATTTTAGCAAGCATTAGGTACGCTGCGAGCATTTTTGCCATCCAACTGTCTAGATATAGGAATTGTCACAAAGTGGTTTTTTGTTTCCAACTCTCATTCTGTTTTAAACTGCACTGTTTACTCCTGAGGGCTTGGGGAACCTTCTAGAGCTGGACCACAGGGTGGCTTGAAGAACATTTGAAGGGTTAATTTGCATCAAGTTATGCTTCCAGCTTCCTACGTGACTCTTGAGATTCTAGAATATTCCTGAAAATCAATCCTTCCTGAGCTATTTTAGAAGGGCTATTGTCAATGTAATAGACACAGATGGTTTTGTGGTGTTCGCACAAGTCTGGTCATTGTCTGCAGAGGTCTCACACTGGTACGAGGACAGTGACAGTCACGTGCCTCACGAGACATTTGCAGTAGTCTGACAAATTGGTTTGTATTTAAATATTAAAGACAATTTAGTGTTCTTCATTAAAATTTATTTTAAAAATAGGGTATCGAGCTGAGACTGTTGCTTGATTTAACCCATCTAGTAGACACATTAAGAAAGTTGGGTCAAGAGCTTAAATGACTTTTCAGAAGTGGAGGTGAGACCCTGAGGCTGTGCTCATGGGTCAGTGCTGTTTCTGCTGCATCTCAGTGGCATTCTTAGCAGTGTTGTTATAGTTCTTGATCTTTTTGACATCTCTCTTTTCTTAAGCTGTCAGTCTTTTAATGAGAGAATTGAGAGCACATGTT